>NC_042989.1:15361526-15549026 GCF_901001165.1 Salmo trutta | reverse complement strand
CTTTGACAAGATAATCCATCCAACTGACAGGTGCGGCATATCAAGAAGCTGATTAAACAGCATGATCATTATACAGGTGCACCTTGTGCTGGGGACAATAAAAGGCCACTAAAATGTGCAGTTTTGTCACACAACACAAAGCCACAGATGTCTCAAGTTGAGGGAGCTTGCAATTGGCATGCTGACTGCAGGAATGTCCCCCAGAGCTGTTGCCAGGTAATTTTATGTTCATTTCTCTAACGTAAGCCGCCTCCAACGTCACTTTTGAGAATTTGGCAGTACAGTGGCTTGCGAAAGTATTCACCCCCCTTGTCATTTTTCCTAATTTGTTGCCTTACAACCGGGAATTAAATTGCATTTTTGGGGGGTTTGTATCATTTGATTTACACAACATGCCTACCATTTTAAAGATGCTTAATATTTTTCTTGTGAAACAAACAAGAAATAAGACAAAAAAACTGAAAACTTGAGCGTGCATAACTATTCACCCCCCCAAAGTCAATACTTTGTAGATACACCTTTTGCAGCAATTACAGCTGTGTGTCTCTTGGGGTATGTCTCTACAAGCTTGGCACATCTAGCCACTGGGATCTTTGCCCATTCTTCAAGGCAAAACTGCTCCAGCTCCTTCAAGTTGGATGAGTTCCGTTGGTGTACAGCAATCTTTAAGTCATACCACAGATTTTCTATTGGATTGAGATCTGGGCTTTGACTAGGCCAATCCAAGACATTTAAATGTTTCCCCTTAAACAACTCGAGTGTTGCAGTATGCTTAGGGTCATTGTCCTGCTGGAAGTTGAACCTCCATCCCAGTCTCAAATCTCTGGAAGACTGAAACAGGTTTCCCTCAAGAATTTCCCTGTATTTAGCACCATCCATCATTCCTTCAATTCTGACCAGTTTCCCAGTCCCTGCCAATGAAAAACATCCCCACAGCATGATGCTGCCACCACCATGCTTCACTGTGGGGATGGTGTTCTCGGGTTGATGAGAGGTGTTGGGTTTGCGCCAGACATAGCATTTTCCTTGATGGCCAAAAAGCTTCAGTATCTGACCAGAGTACCTTCTTCCATATGTTTGGGGAGTCTCCCACATGCCTTTTGGCGAACACCAAACATGTTTGCTTATTTTTTTTCTGGCCACTCTTCCGTAAAGCCCAGCTCTGTGGAGGGTACGGCTTAAAGTGGTCATATGGACAGATACTCCCATCTCCACTGTGGAGCTTTGCAGCTCCTTCAGGGTAATCTTTGGTCTCTTTGTTTCCTCTCCGATTAATGTCCTCTTTGCCTGGTCAGTGAGTTTTGGTGGGCGGCCCTCTCTTGGCAGGTTTGTTGTGGTGCCATATTCTTTCAATGTTTTTAATAATGGATTTAATGGTGCTCCGTGGGATGTTCAAAGTTTCGGATATTTTTTTTAACCCAACCCTGATCTGTACTTCTCCACAACTTTCTCCCTGACCTGTTTGGAGAGCACCTTGGTCTTCATAGTGCCGCTTGCTTGGTGGCGCCCCTTGCTTAGTGGTGTTACAGACTCTGGGGTCTTTCAGAACAGGTGTATATATATATACTGAGATCATGTGACAGCTTATGTGACACTTAAATAAAGTCCACCTGTGTGCAATCTAACTAATTATGTGACTTCTGAAGGTAATTGGTTGCACCAGATCTTATATTGGGGCTTCATAGCAAAGGGTGAATACATACACATGCACCACTTTTCTGCCATCATCTCATGTTTCAGCATGATAATGCATGCACACAATTCCTGGAAGCTGAAAAATGTCCCAGTTCTTCCATGGCCTGCATACTCACCAGACATGTCACCCACACCCATTGAGCACGTTTGAGATGCCCTGGATCAACGTGTACAACAGCGTGTTCCAGTTCCCACCAATATCCAGCAACTTTGCACAGCCATCGAAGAGGAGTAGGACAACATTCCACAATCAACAGCCTGATCAACTCCATGCAAAGAAGTGTTGCGCTGCATGAGGCAAATGATGGTCACACCAGATACTGACTGGTTTTCTGATCCAAAATCCATAGATTAGGGCATAATTAATTTATTTTAATTGACAGATTCCCTTACATAACTCACTAATATCTTTTAAATTGTTGCCTTTTTTACCATGTATTACCAGTTACCACTACCTTTTTAAAACCATGTCTATTTTTATTTCCCAAACAATTCAACAATCACTTATGTCTTTTCATGATTTTAAGCATATTTTAACACATGCTTAACACCTTACAAACACTTCGTACAAAACCATTTAAGAACAAACTTTTAACGTAGGCCAGGCCCTGTTGTTACCGCATATACCAGCAATAATGCCTTGCATTACGTGTGGGAAGAAAACACCAATTTGCTCAACTTACCCCATGGTCATTGCCCAAAGGCAAACATTTCAACAATATGAGCCCACACAGCTGCAAGGATGCACTTTCATGCTAGGTTTAGGACCTCATATTTTTATTTATTTTACATTTATTAACTAGGCATGTCAGTTAAGAACAAATTCTTATTTTCAATGACAGCCTAGGAACCGTGGGTTAACTGCCTTGTTCAGGGGCAGAACGACAGATTTGTACCTTGTCAGCTGGGGGATTCAAACTTGCAACCTTTCGGTTACTAGTCTAACACTCTAACCACTAGGCTATGCTGCCGCCCCATATTGAAGCTTATAGGGACCCCAACTGATGTATAACACATTCAATTCATTTGACTTGGAGAAAATCTGATTTTTGGACGTAACTTACCACTTTTTCCATGTGGTTTCTTCCTTACGACTCCATTAAATTATGACCTCTTCCTAAATAATTGGTCAAATTATTAATTTTGTGTATGGTTTTCTAGAAACAAGATTGTCTCAACTTACTCCACTCTCCCCTATTGGTATTATCTTTGTGTGACTTTCCTGTCACAAGCAAAGGCAAAAAATCATTGAAGGGGAAAAAAAGTTTCTGATTCAAGTATTATTATTACAAGTATTATTAATTATTATGAGTAATGCAGTTTATTATTATGATCCATTTCATATGAAGCCTTTATTTCATTGTATCAATTAAGAACAAATTGTTGTTAGTTAAACCAATAGCAACAGACCTGACTCCAACAGGGAACCTCCTCTCTCCATTTCCCAAACCCTCCTCCCTATCAACAATCCCATCTCCAGGCGTGCGAAACAGAAAACAGCCTTTGGACTTTAAAAGGCTTGAGTAAAAAGCTAATGTTTTGATCAAATTCCAGACGTTTAAAAATAGTTGCTGGGAGAAGTGGAGCCGGAGCCCAGGCAAAGTGAGGGGTATGCCAGGCAGAGCCCATAACTCTAACATACTGGAACAGCCAGAGCCAGAGTCTCACAAATGGCAAGGGCCCCATGTTGTACTGTGACCAATGGAGGGAAACGGACAAGCACCACGTCTGTGTTTTGTCTAACTGCTGATGGATGTCTTGCCTGATATGTTCTGTTTTTGAACAGATGTGCTGGACGTCAGAGAAATGGAGCATGAGAGAAATTAACCCGTAGATGTGTTGTGGACTTATTCATCAAGTATATCATGTCTTTTTCTATAGGTGATTTGACTAAGGGTGATAATGTACATAGAGTTGGTGTGATGATGGCTCACTGCTTTGTATGTAGGAGTGTGCATGTGTTTATGTGAGCGTGTGCATGCACAGCGTTTCTGTGTCTGTGGGAAGCGGTCTCTACCCAGGAGGTTGTCATGAAGAGGTGATGCTTGAAGTCAGATGGATAGAATGGTGAATGCGTAGGCGGATCGCTTCTCCAAAGTACCTTCTACTCCCGTTGCTGACATGTTGTCATGCATTAAAATAGAGTCTGCCTCCACCCCTCCCCCCACACACAGTAATACATTATAGCACATTCACAGAATTCTCCCACACAGGTCTGTTAGCAGTGTTAAGAGAGGTGTTTCACCACCAAATTAAATCGTACTTGCTTTAGCTAGAGACCTAGGTGCTTCTGAACCAAACACTGTTGGCATTTTATACAATGAGTAGCCAGCATTCATTCAAAATGAAGCACAGAGATCCACCTGTAAAGGGCTAAGTCTACTGGGCCATTGCATTTCAAATCTGACAGGATGGACTGAAGGACTGAAACTTTAGCTACACCAAACAAGGCAAACAAAAATGATCCAACACTAACTACTTCCGGTCGTAAGCTTAGCCCCTTGGCCTACGATTACAGAATACACTTGCTCTACATTTGCATGACCAGTGCAAACTAGCTAACATTCTGCACAGGAGCCGGGACTTCCGCTGCTAACAGAGAGAATGTAGGAGAAGGAATAGGGGAGGAGAGGGAGAGGCTGTCTCAAGAGAGGAGGTGTGCAGGGTTGTTTTGCACAACTTGGCCCTGGCCACCATCACACAGCCATATATGGCAGTGTTTCTCCCCACTGGCACATCGCACCCAGTGCTGCTAGTGAGCAGAGCGGTCACATTTAGAGACAAATCGGACAGAACATCTGCCTCCTCCAAGTCAGAGCACAGCTGGAGCTGAGCAGAAGTGCCATGGAAGACTGAATTTCCCCCACAACTGGAGACAGGAGGAGAGAGAGAGAGAGAAGGAAAGAGAGGAAGAAGGGAAAGGGAGAGGGGACAGGGGAGAGAAAGGGAGAGGAGAGTCAAAAGAGAAATGAATGTGGAAACAAATACAAGCAGAGATTAAACCTGGTCCTCAAATCATGAGAAGTGGATTCATATTTTACACCACTTACAGGCAATTGCAGATGTGTAACTTCATCTTAGCGATCTGCTGGGGTAAGAGCCTCCAAGTTCTGTGCTTTGCAATGGCTTCACTGTGATGTTGGCCCCTAGATAACACTCTACCATTAATCTTGAACAAAGTAAACAAACTTCAACACATCAATTCAAACAATGTGTCTCCTATCCACAGAAACAATCCTAATTATCAATCAATAAAGTCATCTTCTTGTTAGCACTAACCATAACATGGCGCTACAGCAAAGAAAAGGGAGAATGGCAGTCTGCTACTAAACATTTACCCGATCAAATACCCAAATCTATTCAATACTCAAACAAAGCCAATTGATGATAATACTTCCTTCAGATGGCAATGCTAAACTCAGACCATACAAAAGTATAGACCCAGAAATCAGAAATCAATGGTGCCATTGCCATGAGTGTGGTTCCACTCAAATGAACCCACATATATAAATAATCAAAACAAGCAGGCAACTAATAGTAACGCAGCGGTAGTTGCACTGGCAGTACGTCAGTGAATACATACAAACAGTATATGGACTTTCTAGGGCATCTGCATGTTTTAACGAGAATTAGATGAAACCTCCAACAGACATTTAAAGTGCCTGTCTCACAGCACCAGAGAGAAGTTTGATAGACATTGCAATGCCGTCGGGGGTACGCCAAATAAAAATGTGATTCACATAAAAATATATACAGGTCGTGGCCAAAAGTTTTGAGAATGACACAAATATTAATTTTCACAAAGTTTGCTGCTTCAGTGTCTTTAAATATTTTTGTCAGATGTTACTATGGAATACTGAAGTATAATTACAAGCATTTCATAAGTGCCAAAGGCTTTTATTGACAATTACATGAAGTTGATGCAAAGAGTCAATATTTGCAGTGTTGACCCTTCTTTTTCAAGACCTCTGCAATCTGCCCTGGCATGCTGTCAATTAACTTCTGGGCCACATCCTGACTGATGGCAGCCCATTCGTGCATAATCAATGCTTGGAGTGTCAGAATTTGTGGGGTTTTGTTTGTCCATCTGCCTCACGAGGATTGACCACAAGTTCTCAATGGAATTAAGGTCTGGGGAGGTTCCTGGCCATGGACCCAAAATATCGATGTGTTGTTCCCCGAACCACTTAGTTTTCAGAATTGCCTTATGGCAAGGTGCTCCATCATGCTGGAAAAGGCATTGTTCATCACCAAACTGTTCCTGGATGGTTGGGAGAAGTTGCTCTCAGAGGATGTGTTGATACCATTCTTTATTCATGGCTGTGTTCTTAGGCAAAATTGTGAGTGAGCCCACTCCCTTGGCTGAGAAGCAACCCCACACATGAATGGTCTCAGGATGCTTTATTGTTGGCATGACACAGGACTGATGGTAGCGCTCACCTCGTCTTCTCCGGACAAGCTTTTTTCCCGGATGCCCCAAACAATCGGAAAGGGGATTCATCAGAGAAAATGACTGTACCTTTTGCAGAATATCAGTCTGTCCCTGATGTTTTTCCTGGAGAGAAGTGGCTTCTTTGCTGCCCTTCTTGACACCAGGCCATCCTCCAAAAGTCTTCGCCTCACTGTGCGTGCAGATGCACTCACACCTGCCTGCTGCCATTCCTGAGCAAGCTCTGTACTGGTGGTGCCCCGATCCCGCAGCTGAATCAACTTTAGGAGACGGTCCTGACGCTTACTGGACTTTCTTGGGCGCTCTGAAGCCTTCTTCACAACAATTGAACCGCTCTCCTTGAAGTTCTTGATGATCCGATAAATGGTTGATTTAGGTGCAATCTTACTGGCAGCAATATCCTTGCTTGTGAAGCCTTTTTGTGCAAAGCAATGATGACAGCACGTGTTTCCTTGCAGGTAACCATGATTGACAAGAGGAAGAACAATGATTCCAAACACCACCCTCCTTTTGAAGCTTCCAGTATGTTATTCGAATTCAATCAGCATGACAGAGTGATCTCCAGCCCTGTCCTCGTCAACACTCACACCTGTGTTAACGAGAGAATCACTGACATGATGTCAGCTGGTCCTTTTGTGGCAGGGCTGAAATGCAGTGGAAATGTTTTTGGGGGATTCAATTCATTTGCATGGCAAAGAGGGACTTTGCAATTAATTGCAATTCATCTGATCACTCTTCATAACATTCTGGAGTATATGAAAATTGCCATCATACAAACTGAGGCAGCAGACTTTGTGAACATTAATATTTGTGTCATTCTCAAAACTGAGATTGAGATATATATATATATATATATATATATATAAAAAAAAATCTTCTTCACATTTTCAAACAGCCCATTTATATTTTCCAACGGGGCTATACATTTGGCTGAGGTTTTTATCCTTGCCTGAGTAGTGTCGTTTCACTGCCAAAAATAAAATTATGCCATCTAGTGTTCATATAACAACCCAATGTCAAATACAGGTAGCCTAGTCAAATAATGAACATCCAATCACATTAACCGTTACGCTCTCGCGGGAATTCCACTAACGGTCCGTATGTAGCTAAACGTAGCTGCTGCTCATGTTGGTATCTGTACTGATGGAGCAAAAGCCATGACAGGGAGACATAGTGGAGTGGTAATGCGCGTGCAAGCAGTTGCTCCCAACACCAGTTGGGTACACTGCAGCATCCACCGATAGGCTCTTGCTGCCAAGGGAATGCCTGACAGCTTGAAAGGCGTTTTGGACACTACAGTGAAAGTGGTTAACTTTGTTAAAACAAGGCCCCTGAACTCTTGTGTATTTTCTGCACTATGCAGTGATATGGGCAGCGACCATGTAACGCTTTTACAACATACAGAAGTGCGCTGGTTATCAATAGGCAAAGTATTGACATGTTTTTTTGTAATTGAGAGACGAGCTTAAAGTTTTCTTTACTGACCATCATTTTCACTTGTCTGACCGCTTGCATGACGAGTTTCTCACACGACTGGCCTATCTGGGTGATGTTTTTTCTCGCCTGAATGATCTGAATCTAGGATTACAGGGACTCTCCGCAACCATATTCAATGTGTGGGACAAAATTGAGGCTATGATTAAGAAGTTGGAGCTCTTCTCTGTCTGCATTAACAAGGACAACACACAGGTCTTTCCATCATTGTATGATTTCTTGTGTGCAAATTAATAACTCAAGCTACTGGACAATGTCAAATGTGATATTGCGAAGCACCTGAGTGAGCTGGGTGCACAATTATGCAGGTACTTTCCTGAAACGGATGACACAAACAACTGGATTCGTTATCCCCTTCATGCCCTGCCTCCAGTCCACTTACCGATATCTGAACAAGAGCCTCATTGAAATTGCAACAAACAGTTCTGTGAAAATTTAATTTAATGCGAAGCCACTGCCAGATTTCTGGATTGGGCTGCGCTCAGAGTATCCTGCCTTGGCAAATTGTGCTGTTAAGACACTGATGCCCTTTGCAACCACGTACCTATGTGAGAGTGGATTCTCGGCCCTCACTAGCATGAAAACTAAATACAGGCACAGACTGTGTGTGGAAAATGATTTAAGACTGATACTCTCTCCAATACAACCCAACATTGCAGAGTTATGTGCATCCTTTCAAGCACACCCTTCTCATTAACCTGTGGTGAGTTATTCACAATTTGATGAACAAATAAGGTTTTATATTTAAAATGGTTAAAATAAAGAGCAAATTGATTGATTATTATTATTTGTGCCCTGGTCCTCTTAGAGCTCTTTGTCACTTCCCACGAGTTGGGTTGTGACAAAAACTCACTCTCATTCTTATGTTTAATAAATGTATTTTATAGTGTGTGTGTGGCAGTCTCACAATGGCAAAAAACAACATTTGAGAGTGCGCTGACCCTGGTGCTAGAGGGGGTACGCAGCTGGAGGTTGAATGTTTAAAGGGGTACGGGACTATAAAGAGTTTGGGAACCACTGGACTAGTGTAACCAATGCACTTTGACACATTTAATTGAGATGTTGAGAGTTCAGCTTGATGCCAATCGTTATTTAGTCTCTTTCGCCAGACGGAGTGCTCCGCATGCTTCACAGCGACAGTGAGAAGTGACTAATCGTTTATATAATTCCATAATTTGCAAGTTGTCACTCACAGTGGAAGCTTGAAATTGAGCTGTGTCGAGTTTGGCTGTCACATTTGAGACGTAAGAATTGAAAAAAATTGTTCTATATCATACCAGGACAATTCCACGATAATGGAATTGCGCTGAGACTTAAAATGTATACCAAACAAAAAACATTGATTTAAAAGTTTAAGAAACCATACAACTATATGCATATGGACACACATATACATATATATATATATATATATATATATATATATATATATGTTTTTTTTTTTAAACGTACACTGAACATTTTATAAAAACATTTTACTGGAAGAACTGTGCAGATACACATTTTGGCAACATAATTACAATCTCCCTCAGTGTGTGTCCACGTTTTCCCAAAACAATATCTGCTCTGAATGAAGATTCAACTATGTCTGCAGGAAGAATGGGGTGTCAGGTATGACATGACAAATTGACTTTGATCAAATCTCTTTTGGGTATTAAACTACACTAAGTGAAGTGGATTTACAACCAGTAACGGAATTGCTACAAAACAAAAAAACAAGACCAATGGAAAAACAAGACCACATTTTCTTGGACCAGACCAAATCTGAACCAATTATACACATCTATGTTTCACAAGTTTGGACAAAGTACAGCACAGAACAGTAGAGTAGAGTTCAGTACAGCAGAGTATAGTTCAGTACAGTACATTATAGTGCACTCAACTCGTGCACGCTGTCCAAACTTGTAGCCAATTCAATAGCCAAAATTACATTACTAATTTTTGGGAAATTATGTTACTGATTTGATAACATAATTACGTATTTTTTATTAATCACTTAATAATTCATAAACAAAATCGATATCAAAATCACTAATTGATAGGTCTATCTTCACTTGTTACTTCTGTGAACTTGTGAAATCCTCCCTCCCCATGACAGAGATTTATTAGAAAATATCTTAAAAGTTATGTGGGTTTTTTGCAAATGTAATTCTCAAGGCACAAGGCAATGTTTCTTTAAAAATCTAACAGAAGGCAGAATAATTTCTCCGAAACTAAATATGTGTTGATATTAGTTGGCAGGGGTCTTCACTTCAACATTATTGTGTTTTGATGTATTAATAATACCTTTCAAGACTTTTTCTGGATGTTTTCTAAGACCCCTTTTCCATCTGTTGGACCTGAAATCAAAGCCTTTGCTTAATCCTAATTTTTAGGATGGAAAATGCTTGAAAAATGTATATATACACTTTAATAGAATATATATTTGGACTCTTAGCTTTCATTTGACATTTTCCTACAAACTTCACATGTTGGTGCTCAGGGGTCCTTTTACATGGAAATGACCATCAGCTGTCTATTTTGGCTGCAATAATGATATCAATGGTTATCTAACAATTATGTATACAGTGGGCATCATAAGTTTTCACCCCCCATGGACTTGTTCACATTTTGTTGCATTACAAAATGGAATTTAAATGGATCTAATTGTGATTTTTTTTTGTCATTGTGCTACACAAAATACTCCATAACTCCAAATGAATACAAATTAAATAACTAAAATATAGTTGTTGCATAAGCCTAAATTAGTTCAGGAGTAAAATGTGGCTTAACAAATCACAAAACAATGGACTCATTTTGAAATAGAGATTGACATGACTTTTTTAATGACTACAACTTCCGTTAGTCAAGTACTGAGTTTGAAGCACATATTCAACTACAAAGACCAAGGAGCTTTTTCCAAAGCCTCAAAGAAGGGCAGTGATTAGTAGATCGGTAACAATAACAAATCAGACATTGAATATATCTTTAAGCATGGTAAAGTTTAAATGATGTATTAAACCACCAAGACAACAAAGATACAGTCGTCCTTCTGAACTGAACTGTAGGAAAGGAAGGAAACTGCTGAGGGCTGTCATTATGAGGCCAATGGTGATTTTAAAACAGCTACAGAGTTAATTGACTGTGATGGGAGAAAACTGAGGATGGATCAAGAACATGCAGTTACTCCACAATAATGACCTAAATGACAGTGAAAAGAACAATATACAGTACCGGTCAAAAGTTTGGACACACCTACTCATTCAAGGGATTTGCTTTATTTGTACTATTTCTACATTGTAGAGTAATAGTGAATATATCAAAACGAATAAATAACACATATGGAATCATGTAGTAACCAAAAAAGTGTTCAACAAATCAAAATAGATTTTAGATTCTTCAAAGTAGCCACCCTTTGTCTTGAAGAGAGCTTTGCACACAACTTGGCATTCTCTCAACCGGCTTCATGAGGAATGCTTTTCCAACAGTCTTGAAGGACTTCCCACATATGCTGAGCACTTGTTGGCTGCTTTTCCTTCATTCTGTGGTCCAACTCATCCAAAACCCATCTCAGTTGGGTTGAGGTTGGGTGATTGTGGAGGCAAGGGCATCTGATGCAGCACTCCATCACTCTCCTTGTTCAAATAGCCCTTACACAGCCTGGAGGTGTGTTTTGGGTCATTGTCCTGTTGAAAAACAAATGATGGTCCCACTAAGTTCAAACCAGATAGGATGGTGTATCGCTGCAGAATGCTGTGGTAGCCATGCTGGTTAAGTGTGCCTTGAATTCTAAATAAATCACAGACAGAGTCACAAGCAAAGCACCCCACACCATAACACCTCCTCCTCCATGCTTCATGGTGGGAACCACACATGTGGAGATCATCCAGTCATACACTCCTTGTCTCACTAAGATACAGCATTTGGAACCAAAATCTCACATTTGGACTCATCAGACCAAAAGACAGATTTCCACCAGTCTCATGTCCATTGCTCGTGTTTCTTGGCACAAGCAAGTCTCTTCTTCTTATTGGTGTCCTATAGCAGTGGTTTCTCTGCAGCAATTTGACCATGAAGGCCTGATTCACAAAGTCTCCTCTGAACAGTTGATGTTGAGAGGTGTCTGTTACTTGAACTCTGTGAAGCATTTATTTGGGCTGCAATTTCTGAGGCTGGTAACTCTAATGAACTTATCCTCTGCAGCAGAGGTAACTCTGGGTCTTCTTTTCCTGTGGCGGTCCTCATGAGAGCTAGTTTCATCATAGCGCTTGATGGTTTTTGTGACTGCACTTGAAGAAACTTTGAAAGTTCTTGACATTTTTCTGCATTGACTGACCTTCCTGTCTTAAAGTAATGATGAACTTTCACTTCTCTTTGCTTATTTGAGCTGTTCTTGCCATAATATGGATTTGGTCTCTTACCAAATAGGGCTATCGTCTGTATACCACCCCTACCTTGTCACAACACAACTGATTGGCTTAAATGCATTAAGGAAAGAAATTACACAAATTAACTTTTAACAAGGCACACCTGTTAATTGAAATGCATTCCAGGTGACTACCTCATGCAGCTGGTTGAGAGAATGCCAAGAGTGTGCAAAGCTGTCATCAAGGTAAAGAGTTGCTACTTTGAAGAATCTCAAATATAAAATATATTTTGATTTGTTTAACACTTTTTTGGTTACTACATGATTCCATGTGTGTTATTTCATAGTTGATGTCTTCACTGTTATACAATAATGTAGAAAATAGTCAAAATAAAGAAAAACCCTGGAATGAGTAGGTGTGTCCAAACTTTTGACTGGTACTGTAAATATATACACATACATACATATATTCCCAAAACATGCATAATCTATGCAACAAGGCACTAAAGTTATACTGCAAGAAAACACAGCGAAGGATTACACTTTTTGGCCTAAAGGCAAAGCGTTATGTTTGGGGAAAATCCAACAACACATCATTGAGTATCTGCCTCCTTATTTTCAAGCATGGTGGTGGCTGCATCATGGTATGGGTATGCTTGATGTCAGCATAGACTGGGGAGTTTTTCAGAATAAAAAGATACGGAATGGACCTAAGCACAGGCAAATTCCTAGAGGAAAACCTGCTTCAGTCTTCTTTCCACCAGACACAGGGAGAGGAATTCACCTTTCAGCAGAACATTAACCTACAACACAAGGCCAAATCTACACCGGAGTTGCTTACTAAGAAGACAGTGAATGTTCCTGAGTGGCCAAGTTAGAGTTGACTGAAGTCTGCTTGAAAATCTATGGGAAGAGTTTAAAATTGCTTTCTAGCCATGACCCCCAGCAACTTGACAGCACTTGAAGAATAAGGTACAAATATTGTGCTATACAGGTGTGCAAAGTTCTTAAGAGACTTACACAAAAAAAATCACTAGTGTAATTGCTTCCAAAGGTGTTTCAAATATGTATTGATTCAGGGGGGTGAATACTTATGTAATCAAGGTATATTAGTGTTTCATTTTTTATATAATAAAAACACATTGACAGAGTATTGTGTAGATCTTGACAAAAAGAGGCACTTAAATCCATTGTAACACAAAATGTGAAGAAATCCAAGGTGGGTGAATACTTGTGATACCCACTGTAGGTGCATATAGAAACAAACAAATGAAACAATCGTATATATGTTCCTTTGACAACAATGAAACTCTAATATCAGAATAGAAATAAGTTACTGGTGTGAATCTGGCTTTGAAACTCAAATCAAACATTCCTTTTGAGCCAGTGAGAGAGGAGAGGTGCAGTTAGATAAAGAGAATAGTGAAAGGGGAAAGTGCAGCAATTCAGAGGGACTTTGAGACCCATATATAACTCTCAACTATTTACTCAATGAGGTCATTTCCTTGAGGACAGCGAAAAGGCTGCAATCAAGTGTGCCTACCTCAAGAAATGCCCTCTCTTTCATGCTGCTAGCCCCGAGTGGCCGTTTTGGCGTTCAAATTTCATCTTTTAACACCACATGCACAAGTACTGTGGCTGATGCTGGTGACTGAAAACAGTACCCAGTCAGCACTGGTGCTCTGCCAAATAAAGGGGATCAGTAGGGCTGGGGCCTGGGGAAAAATACTGCCATCCGTGATGTTTTAATTCAAGCCTCCATGATACAGTATAACGTGTCTAAGCTGATACAGAGCACTCCTGAAATGAAAAGGGTGTGCCCTGGGATTATATTAGATAGCAGTATAGGAGAAGGAGCAACAGAATATAGGAATGTTACTTTACTACACAGTTTTGCAGGTGAAAATGACTATCAACTTAGCTGACATTGCAAAATATGCCAACTGGGCAGGATTTTTCACACTAGCCATCAATGTACTCAGCTCATGAAATATCTCAAGCACATTTTTTATTGAAATAGTAAAAACATATAGCTAATCAAAGTTCAACATTTCCTTTGAACATTATAAAACACTAAGTGCATTCCATCCAATAAAGCAAAAATAAGTAACATTAATGGATCAATGTGAAAGTGCCAGAGAGAGAAGAATAAAACAACACTGCAGATCAGATCCTGTTGACTGGCCTGAGTTACCCGCCCCTGAACTGAACACACCTCACTCTCTCAGCTGCCTGTTAAAGGCAGGCCATCTGATCCAGTTCACATTCTGAGTTGTCAGAATGAATGCCATCTCATTCCTGAGCTTTCCAGGAGACCTTAGTCAGTCTGCTGCAGTACCAGACAGGTCAGCAATGTAGCCCAAACTACAGTCTACACACACAGTCCTCTGATGAGTTCCCTCCTATCACAATTCACTAGTACTCATTCAAATACATTCCATTTAAATGCTTTGAAACACCGCATTCTTCATTCTATTACACACATTAAACACATTCAAGTCAGCAATCCTTCAGTCATTCATAAGATGCACACTGCTCAGTTGTGTAGTGAGACCTTGGTGGGGTAACTGACAGATCCCAGGCTGCATTCCACTGAGTGTGGGCCTAATTTCAAGTGGTAGTCAGTCCTACACTGCATCAGATCACATCAGGGATGGCCCTGTGATAAGAAATCCCCTTTGAAGAGCAGCTTGACATTCCTGAAACACTCCAGGGACATGTTTAAGGCCTACTCTCTATTTTAGACTATTATCTCATCTGTACATTGTGCAAAACAAGAAGCGTACAGGAAGAAAAACGTTTACAGGAAGTAAGGACATAAAAAAAGGCCCAGGCATTGTTCTGCTGAGGCAACAAGTGCCTTATCCAGGATAATTATATATAAGCAGCTGTTATAGGTGTTAATGGATGTCGATGACTAAGTATGTGTGTGTGTGTGTTCATCATTAGGCAATATTTTTAAAGTGAACAATGGATGATAAGTTATATCAGGAAAGGTCTGAATGTGAGAGCATGTAGAAACAGGTCTGACTACATTATTGCAATGCCTGATGCTTGCCTATGTGCCTTCTTCATAGCAGACAATAACAGAAAGCGAGAGTAGGCCAAAAATGGCTTGGGATGATATGGCCTGTTCAGTCCTACGCACTCCTCCCACTCAACTTCAGTCTAGAACAGTCATCGAGCTTTGATATCTATCTCCTACTCATTCCCAGGAAATAAACACTTTTCAGCTGAGGATTCAGTCACTGCATATAAATTAGACCCATTATGCACTTTTTAACAGATGGATTCTTAATTCAACTGGTACTGAAGAAGTTGAACTCCGGTTCAGAAACTGCTTGACATTTTTTTTTAATAGTGTCTGAGGGAGTTTCACCAGGAAACACTTCAAATCCTGAATGTGTAAATCATGAGTGTTTATGATCTTGGTGTGGCTATTTCAGGCTGGACCAACTATTAGGCTATCACAATAGGTTTATGCAGAATGTTTTCAGGCCTATAAACAGATGACAGTCCTCTCGACATTCCACAGCAGTGAGTAGGCCTGTATGGGTAAACACTCCCAAAACGTTCACTTATTATTGTCCTTTTAAACAGTTGACTTGGGGCGAAAACCCACTCCTCACTTTGGTAGTTACTACAACGCATCAGTTTGTAGACAAGCGCGCGTGACATGCCGTTGGTACCCGTCTGGTGCCAAACATGACAATGTGGCGCATATCCCATACAAGTCAGTGGGCCAATCCCTTGCCAGGCGGGAGATCGTTCAGGGACTTGACCGGAAGAAACGTTTCCATAGAAGTAGACTAACCTACAGGGCTATGCAAATGTTCCAATAATCTTCAAACAGATGTAATGCAGTTAGCCTACAGCTGTGTTGTCTGCTGCATCAGATGCCCTCATATATCACTAGAAAACATATGGCTCAACTATTTTCGATCCTTATACCCTTACATAGGCCTATGTTGCCTGGAATCCCGATGTTGAATTGCATGGAATTTTAAGTCAGGCAGGAATGAGCATTTGAATCAGGAACTATTAACACATACACATTGTCACAGGATAGGCTACACATGATGCTGTTATAGGTGACAACTTAATGCAAAATAATAACGATGTGTTTAGAAGTTTTGTTACTCTAAAATATAGTGTAACAGGCCTATTCTTTCTGAATAGAATGTTGACCTGAATCATGAAAGGCTTGGTGGTGAGGAAGTTAGCGAAACCTTGCCCAACACCGCGCAGCCAGCGAATGATAGGATTTGGCTACAATGTCGACATCGGCAACATCAAAATTGATACATATTGGTTAAATGGCGTAAGAAGTCTACTGCTACAATGCATCATGTTGGTTGCTTCAAAGTGCGCGAAGGGAAACAGAATAGGCCCTATTAATAATTAATAAAATATTAGCAGACTTACGAGTAAACTTTCCAAGTTTATCGCAGATCTTGGATCTTTGATCATGGCCTCCAGCTTTTTCAACCGGTTTTCCATCCTTCTCTCTGCACCAAGTGACATTTTTGCGATTGATTAATGCCCGTTTCTTTTACATATAAGACGAGCCTTATGAGAACTGTTTGGGTTTACATGGGGAAAAGTCTTTTTGTTCTTGGGCAATGGCCGTGGGCCTAGCAGCCTCCTTCTATAATCGCCTCGGAATTGCAGTATCCACAATGTTGAAAAAAATAATAATCCACCATAAACGGAGAAGCGCAGCTCCGCAAACTTGCCAATTATTCCGGAGATTTCGTTGAACGCAAATCAAGATAGATATTTATAGTACCATATTCCATATGACTGTTCTCTGTGATCCACACCGCGATTAAGTTACAATTTTAAGAAGATTCAGCAACAGGGCGTTTTCTTGCCCCCCTCCCTTCTCGTTTTGGGCGCTCCGATGTGCTTTGCTTAAATTTAAAAAAATGTGTTTCCAAAACAGTCGAAAGTGTTTAAAATCCAACATTTGAAACACTCAAATGACATGGATTTTGTAATTGCATCACTGTCATAGGCAAATTGACAGAGTATGGCGTTCTACAAAATAGCTTGAGCGATGAACAGTTTAAAAACGTTATACAATCAGCTCTTCTCCTACACTACAGAACTATTTCGGTATGTATCCCTGCATGACGGAAAAACTAAGGGTTGTCGGAATGTCTAACTGCAGTTAGCCACCGTGGATTCCTCGTACATACTCCACTTCCAGAGCTAGATCTCTCCTCCCTCCTCTGACATCAACATGCAGACACAGCCGCCTCATTTACCCATAAGCCTTCTCTGTCTCCTCAAATCAAGCTGCTGTTCAATGTGGGAAGCTGCATCATGATGAATAATAGAGCTATGTGATGACTACTCTCCTAAAGTTTTACAAATACATTCTTCACACTCAGTAATGATTCACCTGATTGACACATTCTTTCCACTTATGCCCCACCATCTCTTAATATTGTTATAATAGTAACGTTTTTATGGCTGTGTGCAATGGTCATGAAGTGTGCAACAAGTATGCTACTTCCAGATGATATCATAGCTGCAAGTTAATAGATGTCTGAATATTAGTTGTTGGATTTAAATGTAACATCTGGCCTCCCAGCAGCGCCATCCAACTTCTGACACCAGTGTAGCAATTTGGGGGGCTAGCCAACTGGGACTTGAACAGGCGTCCCTCCAAATGTCCCTGCGACTATCAATTGAACACATTGCAACAAGACATTTAAACCTCTTGACGGCTTGCCAGGTGTTGTACTAAGGTAGCTACAATTCTATGTTTAATTGGTCAGCATCACACTATTGCAGTAGACATACTGTAGGCCTACACATACTACAATGTACTGTTGCTTATGTCCGTCCATCGATGTCGATGATGACATTGCTTCCAGTAATTATAATCTATGTGTGGTGTTGTTTTTGTACATTGTGTTTATGCCAATGCATGTAGCAGCTCAGGTGGATGTGAAACCCCCATGGTTTGTTACAGGAGGGGCTGATGTATTCAGCAATGGGAAGGGGGACCCCTGCTGGTGGGCTATTAAGGTGGGTAGTGCACAGTGATGAAAGCACCATAGGATGGCGCCATAGCCACAGGCATCTACTGTACATACCTGCAGTAGAGTATCACTGTGCCACTGTGGTTGCACCAGTCTCGATGCTGTGTAGGCTGGTGCAGACTTTTTGCTGATTGCCACCCCAAGTGTTCTGTGATGCACAGTGGATGCTATGACACAATGTGTCCAATACATATTTTTGTGCTTATGCTCCACGGTCAGAGAAGGAATTAATGTGTGTGTGTGTGTGTGTGTGTGTGTGTGTGTGTGTGTGTGTGTGTGTGTGTGTGTGTGTGTGTGTGTGAGGTTAAACAGATATTGACAAAGATGAAACAAGTTGGTGTGTACCTCTATTTATTAGTCTCCATAAGCAATTCACTGAATAAAGCAAATACTGTTACAGCACAAAATTATTATTTTCAAAGCAATCTTGGCAACAAGTTATAGTAACAACTTCATAATAAAAAGACAACAGTTATATCCATTTCTTGCAGTTTTCTTCACTTTAATTAAATAATACTATAAAATGTACACAAAGGTTGATAATTCACCACTAGATAAAACATAGAAGGGGATGTTTGTTGGTGGTGTAGGAAGAAGGGTCCTTTAGCAAAATGTGAGGGTTGGGTTTATACAAGTCACAGAAAGCTGATCATCTATACATCAACACTAGCAACATTACAAAGTTGTTTTTTGTCCATTTTATTTTGTACAAAGTGGGGAGTCTTACAAGCGAGCATCATCGTCTGCACTGTAGAGTACACAAGTGAGAGTTAAGGCAGATTTTCTGTTCACGTTTGAAAAGTGACATGAGAAATGTCATGTTTTTGTTTTGTTTAGTATTTCTACTCTCTATCAAGATTTTGAATAGGAAGTTGTCATTGCATATCTTAGGCTGTTGACCTAGCCTATTTAATTCCATTAAATGGGTGCTGGATTTTCGCTTTTATTCTTCATCTCTCCCCAATGAAATAGACAGATGAAGTTATTTCCACTTCATTTCTTTAAGTAGCATTTGCAAGACTGACGATGCTGGCACTGGAGGGGTGAATTGGCCTTTCGGTCACAACGATGAAGGCGATATTAAGGTGTGTGTGTGTGGTATTGTTGGTGTGTTAGGGTGAGGAGGACTATGCGTCAGGGCCACTATGCGTCAAAGGTCTGTGGAAGTGCTTCAAAAATCATAGTTGTGAGTATTTTCAGTTCAACTGTGTTCGCAGCAAAGAATATCTACCCTGACACCTAGTGGCAATTCTTAGCTTCACACAGTTATTTATATTTTACTGAGATGCCTCCAGTCCAACAGACAATGGCAGCAGTGGTCGGCTGAAATCAGTTCAACCCACACATGCACACACAGACCCAGACACACATTTCTGCTGTCAGACTGAAGCCCGACCTGTTTCATTGTCTCAGTTTCAGCTGTCTCCCACATCTGTCAAGAACCGCAGACACTAGAAGTTTCCAGTTTCAAGGCTATATTTGTCGAAGTATCTCTGGTTCGCATTACATATGGTGATGAGGTCAAGTAAAAGTGAATGAAAGAATGGAAATTATCTCTGTTTCTTATGTGATCTCTAATTTTGGTTGAAATCATTGAGGATTAGTCAGTGCAAAAGTTATTTGTTTGCAAATTAACTGCTACTCTTTGAGTGTGCAGTAGGATGCCTGCAAAAGGCTAGGTTGCCGAGTCTGGAAATGTATTTTTTAAAGATATATGCAGTACCAGTCAAAGGTTTGGACACACCTACTCATTCAAGTTTATTTTTTTATTTGTACTATTTTCTACATTGCAGAATATAACAGTGAAGACATCAAAACTATAAAATAACACATATGGAATCATGTAGCAACCCAAAAAGTGTTTAACAAATCAAAACAATGCCTTGATGACAGCTTTGCACACTCTTGGAATTCTCTCAACCAGGTTCATGAGGAATGCTTTTCCAACAGTCTTGAAGGAGTTCCCACATATGCTGAGCACTTGTTGGCTGCTTTTCCTTCACTCTGTGGTCCAACTCATCCCAAACCATCTCAATTGGGTTGAGGTCGGGTGATTGTTAGAGGCCAGGTCATCTGATGCTGCACTCCATCGCTCTCCTTGGTCAAAAAGCCCTTACACAGCCTGGATGTGTGTTAGGTCATTGTCCTGTTGAAAAACAAATGATAGTCCCACTAAGCCAAAACTAGATGGGATGGCATATCGCTGCAGAATGCTGTGGTAGCCATGCTGGTTAAGTGTGCCTTGAATTCTAAATAAATCACAGACAGTGCCACAAGCAAAGCACACCCACACTATCACACCTCCTCCTCCTCCATGCTTCACGGTGGGAACCACACATGCGGAGATCATCCGTTGAGCTACTCTGCATCTCACAAAGACATGGCGGTTGGAACCAAAAATCTCACATTTGGACTCATCAGACCTAAGGACAGATTTACACCGGTCTCATGTCCATTGCTCGTGTTTCTTGGCACAAGCAAGTCTCTTCTTATTATTGGTGTTCTTTAGTAGTGGGTTCTTTGCATAAATTCGACCATGAAGGTCTGATTCACTCAGTCTTCTCTGAACAGTTGATGTTGAGATGTGTCTGTTACTTGAACTGTGAAGCATTTATTTGGGCTGCAATCTGACATGCAGTTAGCTCTAATGAACTTATCCTCTGCAGCAGAGGTAACTCTGGGTCTTCCTTTCCTGTGGCGGACCTCATGAGAGTCAGTTTCATCATAGCTCTTGATGGTTTTTGCGACTGCACTTGAAGAAACTTTCAAAGTTCTTGAAATTTTCCAGATTGACTGACCTTCTGTAATGGACTGTCATTTCTCTTTGCTTATTTTAGCTGTTCTTGCCATGATATGGACTTGGTCTTTTAACAAATAGGGCTTCCTTCTGTATAGCACCCCTACGTTGTCACAACACAACTGATTGGCTCAAACGTATTAAGAATGAAAGAAATTCCACAAATTAACAAGGAACACCTGTTAATTGAAATGCATTCCAGGTGACTACCTACATTTTTTATCCTTTATTTATCTAGGCAAGTCAGTTAAGAAAAAAATCTTATTTACAATGACAGCCTAGGAACAGTGGGTTAACTGCCTTGTTCAGGGGCAGAATGACAGATTTTTACTTTGTCAGCTTGGGGATTTGATCTATAAACCTTTTGGTTACTGGCCCAACGTCTAACCACTAGGCTACCTGCCACTAATGAAGCTGGTAGAGATAATTCCAAGAGTGTACAAAGCTGTCATCGAGGCGAAGGGCGGCTACTTTTGAAGAATGTCAAATATAAAATATATTTTGATTTGTTTAACACTTTTTTGGTTACCAAATGATTCCATATGTGTTACTTCATAGTTTTGATGTCTTCACTATTATTCTACAATGTAGAAAATAGTAAAAAAATAAAGAAAAACTCTTGAATGAGTAGGTGTGTCCAAACTTTTGACTGGTACAGTATATATATTTATTTTTAAGACCGGAAATTCAAGGAAATAATTACTGTGAAACAGAATCCTAGTCTTGGCACGGGACAGGCGAAGCCTAAATGCCTGACTATCATGCGGCAGATTGTGTTGCAGTGCTTACTCTGAGTCAACAGTCTCTAATCTGAACATTGGTCTCTGGTTCCACCTGCTTGGCATACACAGACACTGGCAAACACTACTGTCATTGGGGAGGAAGTCAAGATAGAGCAGTTGGAACAATACATGGATGGAGAGAGAATGAATCTCTAACCATCATTTTAGTTAGTGTGTGTGTGCATGTGCGTGTGTGAGAGAGTACATCATGGAGGGTGGTGAGTCGTTGCTGTGCGTGTGTACGTGTCTGCAAATGCATGCATGTGTGTGTATGTTTATGTGTTCTAAAACACCCATAGCTCTGGCCGGGGTGTGGAATGACACTTCCCATCGGTGTTCAGGGGAAGATGACACTTCCCATCGGTGTTCAGGGGAAGATGACACTTCCCATCGGTGTTCAGGGGAAGATGACACTTCCCATCGGTGTTCAGGGGAAGAGAAAGAGGGTTCAGACCCAAAGGGAAATGGGAGAGATGGAAAAAGAAGTTGGCAAGAAGCTGGAGATTTTGGCTGGACAGATAGAGCATGAAAATCAGAAGAGTACATTTTATGTTGACAGAAGTCTATAGGGAGAAATCTTTGCACCAAAAGACATACTTTTATTTGAACCTGACAAGCAACATGATGCTTTCTAATTTCTCTGTGCAACTGACAAACTTAGAGCCTTTTTGACACCCCCATGTGGTACACTACCCACCAATTTGGCAACATGTACTGTAAGTGCAACTCATTTTGGGTAATAATACATAAGGTTCGTCATTATGTCCCTCAATAGACTCTCAGTCCTTTCAGATCACTGAGCACCAACTAGTGTGTGTGGGGGGGCTGTTAGTCTCTACCGGCAATATAAACTAGAATGAAGCAAAATATACACTGCCAAAATGTTATAATGCAGACAGATTAACACTGGCAAAGGACAACATTTTGAACAGGGTGAAGGACAGGGAAGTGAGATGATTCCCCATATCATAATGTAAATATGACAAAATCTTTGACTCATTAAAGAATTGATTAATTTGTTTCAGTAGTTTGACTTTACAAATAGCTCTACAGTACGTTTGGACCAGTGTTTCCAGAGAATTATCTATGACTGACAAGCAAATTTGATTTAAGAGAGCCAGCTTCCCTTGTCAATGATAAATCCTAGTGCAACATTACGACCCTGAGCACTAGTGACGAAACAATGCTAATGGCTGTGGTATCAACTCTCGATTGACGCAATCCCTTTGTGGTGTGATAAGCAGCAGTCATATTTTTGCTTCCATGATGAAAGTCACATCATTACCATAACCCCACTGTACACATCAGAGATGTGGCTGAAGATATATCATTATCATCAATATCATTGCGGTGTTAAAAATGTAAATACAGCCGTGATGATTACAATTAGAATTACACATCTGATTTTGTCTGACCAGGAGCTTGCAGAGAAGCAAAATAGCCTCCACGTTGGCAGAGATTGCACATTGTCCACAGTTACCCACCGTCGTTTGCTGGTGAGGTCTCTACCCTGTTGTCCACAAATCAGTGAGTGAGGATAAACTTGAAAATTCTTGTATTTTATGACCATGAAACCCACTGAAGATGAGCAGTTCAATAGTGCCAAGGTCTCCTTTTATTGTGGAGATATCCCCACTGCTCCACAAGAGAAAGGTTCTGTGACGCAAAGGGGCCCCTGGTATCTCCAGGAATAGAGTGTGCTACAGTCAGAACACAAGGATTTCTCCCCTCCTCTTTTTTCTTGTTATTATTCCTCAACCTGTGAGGCTCAGAAAATGTCTCCCTCTGATTGTTACCTTCCATTATGAGATGTCTCTTTTTGGTTTCCAGTTCAAAACAAATGTCCTGTCACCCTCAATGGTGGGATGGGGGTTGGAGGTTAGCATTTTGTGCTGGTTGTGATCATGCAAAGGTGGGGGGCGGGTGGGGATGACTTTAGCCTGAATTTCTTGCCACATAAAAATGCTACACCTTTCACTTTGGAACAGATTGGCTAAAAATGCTACCTTAGACCTCTTCCAGCGAACACAAAACTGCTGGTAAATCTATTGGCTTAGCATTGTGGCTTATCAGTCTGACAGCAGAGATCTGACAGAGCATTTGCTTTGGAAGGAAGGGAGAGAGGGGCAGTGTGGGCTAAAGGAATGTGTCTCAAGAGAAAATAACACGTCTGGTCTGGGTTAAAGGTGAATGCCTCCAAGTCCCACTTCCACTGGTCCAGGGGTTATTGTGGTCGGCCTGTGCCGAGTTGTTAAGATTAGGGTGACAAGGCTAGAATTTTGAGTGCTAGTTGGCTGGGAGAGAGGTTCATGGGGTGGAGGAGCGAGGGGCGGATAGTGGAAGGCTAGTGTTGTCAAGAGCTTCAACAGCATACCTCATTCTGTAGGGGAGTTACTGCCACCTGTCTGAGCTGAAATATGAAAGGAGAAAGAGGATCCAGAATTAGACATGTTAGATCAGACAAAGGGAATCCCCATTCTACAGGTCTATTTTTCAACCAGACATCTCTCTCGCTCAGATCCAATAGATTTACTGCTGCATGCTTGACTAAAGTAACATTAGTGTGTTATCAACCCTGACATCAATAGTATATCTTCCTTCATGGTTGTACATTTCTGTCAGCACCCTCTCTCAGATCAGGTCAAAAGCTACGGCAAGGGCAGTGGTGAGGGAAACATTGCAATAGATCTATGCCGACAAAAAAGGTAATTTTATGTTTGATCAAGAAAGGTCTCTAGATATTTAAACAATATGATCAAACAGTGCAATTGTATGCATCAAAATATGCTGCAAAGCAGCACAAGCACAAAATACCCTACACAGAGTTAAATCGGACATCTTCATGTTTTGAAGGCCTTTTTGAAAAACTGTCAGACTGTTTGATATTTTTGTGATATTTCCACACCACCTTTAGGGACAGGTACAGGGCAGAGATGATGGGAGGGGGACCTTCTTGGGTCCTCAGTAGAGGGTGCCATGAGACCAACCTTTTCTGCCTCATTTGTTCTGATTGCGTATTCGCAGGCACCTCCTCTTTAGCGGCGGCTCCAGCTCGGGGCTCCCTGCCCCTGCTGCCAGGGGAGCGCTGATGCTGCATGACACGATGGCCGTCTTGTCGCTGGGCTTTGGCAGGGGCTGGATGACACAGCCAGCCTTGGGCTGCAGCAGTGCATAGGCGTGGTCGTCATCATCGTCCAGATCCATAAGGTCGCCGTTGGCTTCCAGCTTGCCTTCCCAAGTGCCCCCCTGCACTGCCTCCTCACTTGGGCCCCTCTTACCTGGTTCCCACTCTGGCACCAAGCAGCTGTTCTCCTTCAGCGCCTCCCGCTCCAGCTCGCAGTTGGCTGGTTCGCCGCAGCCTCCTCCTCCTCTCCGGCCAGGGTCAGACAGAGGTGTGGGTAGTGTGCACCGGCTGGGGCCGTCTGTGTGTTGACTGCTGCCATTTACTATGACATCACAGGGGGCAGGTGGGCTGCAGGGCTGGGTCCGTGGGGTGCCAGGGTGATTTGTGAGCTGGGTAGTATAGGAGTTTTGGTTTGGCTGTGGGGATGGTGATGTGGCCTGACTACAAGGCAGGAAGCCTGGCTCCAGAGAGTCACTAATGGCCTCCCTGACCTCCTGGCTCATGTCCTCTAGGCTGCTGTCCCCCTTCCCCTGCCCAGAGGCATTCAGAGGGGATGGTCCAGAAGGTGGGGGGCTGGTTGAGTCCCCGTCTCGTTCCACCTTTACATGGACACTGGGCACCACCCGCTGGATGACCTGCTGCAGCCGCGATCGCCGGCCCAGAGTCAGGTCGATCACGCCCTCGGGGAGGGAGGCCGCGGTGGAGGCACACCCCGGACTCTCAGTCTTCACGGTCAGGTCCACCACGTCAGTCCTACTCCTCTCAGAGCCAAATCGGGCCAGATCGTAGCCAGAGAAGCCCGGGGAGTGCACCCCGGAACTGGAGGGCCCAAACTTGTGATCCCCTCTGGAGGAACCAGCGGAGAAGGGCCTGTGGTCCTCCCCTGATGCACTGGGAATGGGGTTGTTGTTGTTGCTGGGTTTGTCCTTGGAGGTCTTGGGGTTGAAGGGGAAGGGTATGGGGATAGGGATGGGCACCGGCAGGGGCACGATTACAGGGTAAGGGACCAGCAGGGTTGGCGGGGGAACCAGAGGGGCGAGGGAAGGCATACCAAAGTTCATCATGGGTGGCATAAGCATGGGCCCGTTTGGCATCATGTTGGAGTGGAAGGGAAAACCGGGTATGTGTAGGCCTGGATGGGGTGGCATCATCCCTGGGGGGTTCCCTCCCAGGTTGGGGTTGTTGGAGGGATGGTGGTGGGGTGAGAACTGTGTCCTGTGCATAGGGCTGGATGGTGGACCCAGGGTTCTCGGCGGGGGTGGTGGTGGTCCGATGCCAGGGATCATGGGGTTGGACAGGGGGCTGTTAGGGCCTGGGCCGTGGGGAGGTGGGCGGAGGAAAGGTGGCCGCATCTGCTGCATCATCTGGTGCTCCATGAAGAAGGGCAGGGGCACGGGTCCCCGGGGCGTCATCACCATTGGGGGGCTACCCAAGGGGACTCCCATGGGAGAGTGCAGAGAGGGGTGTGGGGGAGGGGGTAAGGTGGGGCTCTCGTGGGGTCTGGGCGTGGGGTTTTTGGAGGAAGGGGAGCAGACAGTGCCTGTCTCAGAGGGAGAGGCAGCGGTGGAGCTGGAGGGGACTGGCACAGAGGGGTTTCCCCCAGGGGAAGGGGCTTTGCGACGTAAGTCACCCAAGGGTGTGCCCCAGGACTCGGGGGTGAGGAGCTGCGCCCCGGTGCTGCTCTCCAACTTGCCCTCCACAGGGCCGTGTCCTGGGTTACACAGCCCCCCTGGCAGCGCTGCCTGAGTCTCTTTGTAGAAGATGTCCATCTTGTACTGGTTCAGGCATTTGGCACTGCAGAACTGCAGCCTCCGTTCACCAGCACCAAAGTCCAGGTACTCCTTGGTGTGGCGGATGTGTTTGCACCAGTCACACACCTGTAACACAAAACACAAGACAAAAGACATCATCAGGTATAATGCATTACAGATACCACACATTAGCAGTTAAAAAAGTTAGCAACATTGCCCTTTTGCCATGTGGCTATTCAAACAACTTTGGTAACCAGAATGTAATCTCTCAGCCTCCCACAGTATCTGCAGATTAGGTACACTAAAACCTAGATTGTAATTAAATTAACTGGTCAAATTTTGTTTTGTTACACCAAGTAAATAAAAGTAAATCTGCATGGCATGTTTGTATCCTCGTAATTGAAACCCATCTATATTTTTGTGCTTCCATTGCATAATGGCACATGTATAGTCTACATGTAGTGAGTGAGACAGAGAGATTTTCATACTAACTTCACACTGCTATGACCCTTCAGGTACAGGTAATGTACAACACATGGTAACATCTTGATAAATGCTTACAACTTGAGGAAGAAGTAGCTTTCAACTGGCTTTAAACGTGAGTGCAAATCTGGATTGGCGTACTTAAAGCTTTTTAATGAAAAACACTTTGTCCAGACATGTAATTCGCATTTACACCTGCCATGGGGTTTTCACCTCTTAAACTTCCTTCATAAGGAGGAACCACCCCGATAAACATGAATCCACTGAGCCGTGTGTGACAGTGGCCACAGGCACAGCCGCAGGACATAACAGCCTCAAGTAAAAGGTTTTCCCTGTAAGGCATGAGCATAAGTGGGGGTAGATGAATGTGGTGGCTGGGTGAGATGGACAGACGGAGACAAGTGAACAAGCTGCCAGTAGGGGGCATGGAAGTGAGAGTGACAGCTGGGTGGAGTTTTACTGTGTTCTGGTGAAAAATGGCTGCTGAGAACCACCTAGGTGGGTGCTATGATGCATTACTTAATTCACTACTGGTGTGCAACTTTAATATGAGTGTTTTGGATATTTTTATTGCATAAAAAGATTCTGATTAATGAATTGACTGCATTAAAATGGAATTGACTGCATTAAAGTAGAATTGAATGCATTAAAGTGGAATTGACTGTGTTTAAATGGAATGTGATTATCGAACCCTACCCCGGGGGCATTACACACATTGGTCAGGGCAGGGGAGCAGCCTGGCACAGCTTGTCAACACTGTGGGATGCAAGGATATTTTTCACTGGCTACAAAAGTTTCCAAAATGCTCACTGTGAACGTTCAATCATCATGTGGCTGTTAGTTTCCAAACTGTTAGTTTCATTAGTGTACCTGAGATAATGAACATGACCCTGGTGAGTGGAGGCAATGGGTGGGCCAGGGAGATGGGTACGGCCCGGGCACACAACTCACTCTGCCAGCTCAGAAGGACGTGACAGCGACTCACTGAAGATAATTAAAGCATTAATCAGCTGTCAGACCCATGAACGACGTCCATCCATCACACACACCATAATCCCCCTTGTTGAATGCTAATAAATTGTGGGATGCTACTGGAAGACGACTAGGTTCGGCTCACAGACATACATGTACTGTATGATCCTTATGATCCTAACCATTTGATTTTTCAGAGATCACATATATGCCTGCCACACTTCAGTCAAAATTAGATTTGAACACGCACACAAGCACGCAAACACACACACGTCATGAGAACTTCAGATTTGGAACGGTCATGGAACCCTCATAATAATATGCTACTCTTGTGTCATCCTCCTCTGAACCCTGGCCTGATTCATTGATTTGTACCTAATTTTTCACTAGACTAGATTTTCCATAAAGTACTTAGATCTCAGTTGATAGGCCACCTTGATTCATTCACTCTTCTTTAATCTCTCTTTTCCATCCCTTCCCCGTCTCTCAATTGACAGGTCACACATGTCAAAGAGATGGACAAATCCGTCAATGACAATCTTGTCCATAATTGGATTTTAATGTTAAACAGAGGTCTCCTCCATCACTCGATTTCAGTCAAATGGCCACTGTTAGAAAGGCTGTCATAAGGTAGACATGACCATCAGAGACCATATCTGTAGTGCTCTGTACTGTTATAGAGGCGCAGCATTACAGGACCAAAGACTAGTGTTCCATATACTGTCAGCCTGGTTTCATAGACTAGATGTATCATAGTAAACAAAAATCTGGTACGCTCAAATTAGTATGATATGTTACGTTTGGTATGGGTACATAAGACAGAAGGTTACGTGTTTGAATCTCATCATGGACAACTTTAGCATTTTAGCTAATTAGAAACTTTGCAACTACTTACTTTTTTTCTCTACTTTGCAACTACTTAGCATGTTAGCTAACCCTTCCCTAACCGTAACCCTGTAACCTAACCCTAACTTTAACCTTAACCCCTAGCCTAGCTAACGTTAGCCACCTAGCTAAGGTTAGCGTTAGCCACCTAGCTAACGTTAGCCACAACAAATTGGAATTCGTAACATATCATACGTATTGCAAATTCAAGACATATTGTATAAATTGTAATTCACAAGATATCACATAAATTGTCATTCGTAACATATACGAATTGTAATACGCAATATATCATACGAAATGGATGATGGATATCCAGAAATTAATGTTACGTCTAGCCCTGAGTCCAGGTTGATATTGCAGCTTGGTACTTTTACAGGTGAGTGATCAATAGTCAGCCCTTTAGCCTTGATATCAGTAGTCTTCTTTTTTTGTCCATTTGGTACACAATGAGCCATAGCTAAAAAAGTCTGAAAAGGGCTCTGAGAGTTGGGTTCAATGATGGTAAGCCTGGATATTTTAAATTATAAATGTGTTGACATTTTCTTGGGCTAAAAAAGAAGACAGATGGAGAGCAATTAACGACTTTCTGCACTGTGAGTGAAATTTCACTGTGCATTACCCTAATGGAGTTCTTTTTTCTCTCTCTCTACTCACTTCCTCTCCTGCACAAAGATGTTTGCAGTTTAATGTAATTATGGTCATTTATTTAAACCACGGCCATCATACTGGTGGTCGCTCTGGCTCGGTTTAACCATTTGCTTTGCTTTAGGTAATTACCTAGCTACCTGGGCCTCCCGAGTGGTGCAGTTGTCTAAGGCACTACATCGCAGTGCTAGCTGTGCCACTAAAGATTCTGGGTTTGAGTCCAGGCTCTGTCCCAGCTGGCTGTGACAGGGAGACCCATGGGGTGGCGCACAATTGACCCAGCGGTGTCTGGTTAGGGGAGGGTTTGGCTGTGAGGGATGTCCTCACCACAGCGACTCCTGTGGTGGGCTGGATGCAGTGCACGCTGACACGGTTGCCAGGTGTACGTGTTTCCTTTGACACAATGGTGCGGCTGGCTTCTGGGTTAAGTGGGCATTGTGTCAACAAGCAGTGCGGCTTGGTTGGCATGCAATACCGATTTCTAGTTTGTCTAGAGAATTTCGTTTTTGAAAACCTGTCCATCTCGCTAACTGTCTGGTTAAACACTTAACAAAGTGATCAGCAAGGGAACAGATTCTGATGCTGTGTGTCATAGTATGTGCTGGAGGAACACTATCTGCTGGGGTGGAAAGTATTATTCGGGAAATGATATTACGGGGACCAGTATCTGCTGGGGGTACAATATCTGGATCATGATGATCTTATGAAGCTTGCAAAACAAAGTGGGTATATTCCATCACAAATCATTTAAATGCATTCATTGAACCTGACACGATTCAAATAGAAAATGGCCAATGTTGTAGAGCTAATCTTTACAGGTGAACCGCATGTCCAATTCTATTACTGGATTGAAATGTATTGAAATGTCAGCAAAAAAAATGGTCAAGATAAAATTGGCAGAAAATTCCTCATTATGGATCTATGAAGAGAGAACACAACATCTGAATCTAACACAATGCAGAATGAAAATGAGAAAATAAAACAATTTGAATGAAAAAAGTATGTGATTCACTTTAAATCAACGTAATTGTTTTATATATAACTAAAGGCTAACAGTACATTCTCTAAAAACAAACCTCTTTACATTATTCAACACATCAAACAGTCATGAATATCAAAATATGTCATTACATTTCTAGCCATCAAAAACTTAAACTCTATCTTTGTTAAACGTTTTAGTCCTTACAAGCACATCGCTGTTTGTCTTGAAGACAAGCCTGGGCGTATCCTTAGAATAGCTGTGCTGGGGTAATTTCTCACCACGGCCGTCTTCGTCTCTCGCCTGAGGGGAGAAATAACGGCCTCTTTTTACGAACGGACAAAATAAACAGGTGGACAGAAAAGAAGAAGGGAAAACAACAACAAACTTATGAATGGAAAGACACCGACAAAGGTAAAATGGTGAACATGCATTTGGGTTGTGGAATCATATGCAGGTTCTCATCATCATAAAATAAAGCCATGTGGAAAGCGTGTGTGTGTGTGTGTGTAGTAACTATAGTTAATTGTTCACATTGACAGCTAAAGAGCCTAGATGTTATATTGGCATTATGAACTGTGAAAGAGGGGAATTCTATGAAATTGCACAGTAATCTAAACATTGTTATCCGGGGAGTAAATGCTGCATTAATCATATTTAAAGACTTCCAAGGAGAAACAACTGTTTAACAATATCACAAGCAATGTCCCAGTAATAAAGGTTAAAGGAAAGAGGATATGGGATTTAAAATCCACCAGCATCGCTGGGTTGACGGGATGCTCTCTCTTTTTACATTGGCACTAGACACTGTGTAGTCACATCTATAAGCATTGAAATTTACACACACACACACACACACACACACACACACACACACACACACACACACACACACACACACACACACACACAGATGTGTCATTGTGTCATTATCCAGTCTCCATTTTGTGCTGTGACCCTGGTCCTGTGCCAATTCATTTACATATAGTGCTAATGAGGTGCTGGCACAGTGAACGAGGCATGAGGGGCACACACACACACATACACAAACAGAGAGAGGGAGAGAGAGAGCGATGGAGAGAGAGAGATCAACCAGCACCAGACATAGTGTCGGGTGAAAGTACAGTCATACAATGGGGACACCACGTCCTTTACTGGGAATCAGGCACAACTGTGTTGTATGACGAGACTGAGAGTATGAAGGAAAACCGACTACCTGGTGATAAACCCAGACATTGGCTATGAAAGTGCCTACCCGCCATGGGTAAAACATTTGTCCATCCAGAGAAGTCAAGCTGCATTTTGAAACAACTTTCCTTCCAAAAAATCATATAATCATTGGCCATCATTTCTAATCATCAGTTGCTGTGATTATGAGTGACGATGTCCCACTCTCCACTTTTTGGAAGGAAAGCTGTTTCAAAAGTTACTCTTCCTCAAACTACTCCTTGGCTATTAGAAATGTTATTTACGCAAATATATTCCACAGCTTATTCCCCTGGAAAATCCAGTAACACTTTTTATCACAGAAAATATGTGATGTCTTATTGTTGGAAACACTATGACAACTAAATACAGTTGCAGTCTGGCTAAAGTGTCCGGTGTAAACATGGCATCACAGTTCCACACCACCGGTATCTGTGCCCATTGGTGACTAAGATGGCCAGAGGCAGTGGCACACCAGCTGTCACTGTGCAAGCCTCCATCTGGGCATCAGTGCCTGCCCAGGTGTGTGTGCTTTTCACCTGTCAAGAGGTGTGTTTCCCAAAAGGAATACCCTCACATATATATACACACACACATACCCACAACAACAAGAAACAGACAATCATGGAGACGTCCCATTGCACAAATACACACACATACACACTCACACATTCTCAAACACATCTAGCACAAATTTACAACTTTCCACCCACCTGGGACAACACACATCTTTGGGCCAGCCCCCTCCTTCTGTCCTCTCATTAGATTACCCAGCTAACAGGAAATGTTCCTTGAACATTCTCTTTTTGTTCATGTTTGGTTGTGGGATAACAAGCTTGTTTAAGCTTGTCAAGTAACTTATGTACTGCTGTTGTAAAAGTGATCTTCATGTCATATTACAACGATCTAGAAAGTCAGTGTTTATTTTATCTGACTAACATTTATTCTGTCGGTAGGTGCGCTGATTGGTCCATCCAGGCCTCTTTGTTGTGATTTCTAATGATCATCAACCTTTACCTAAAAAATAAATACAATATCTAAGCCCGAAGCTATCTAGCGGGGATAGTTAGACTTTGAGAGGAAGAGAGAGCATGATATGACCATGTCTGTGTAGTGCAAGTTCAAGCTCCAGTTTCTACCCTCAAACTACTCTCTAAGTTTCCCCCTTTCCCTTTATTTGTATTAATCGCTGTCAGCTATGAAATCACCTCCCTTACTAGGCTCTCCTGCTGCGACATGGGGACCTATAGGTTCCCTAACCAGGACTGAATCACAATGAGGACCGGTAACACAGTTTATCAAACACACACACATACACATCTTATTCAGTGTGTCTTCCTTGATATTGGATCCAGATGGTAAAGTAAATTGCACAGTGCGTCAGAGCAGTGCAGGCAACCGACAGCCTGTGTATGAAAATGTGTGTCTGTTTGAGGTGATGTGACATTACTGGGGTTACGTAAAGAAGCACTTGCCTGGAGGGACCTCAGAGACAAAGACAGAGATGGAATTTTACAGGTCTCTAGAGGTGTAAGGAAAGATTCCTGAGCCATGAAAAAGATAGACGTATTACATCAGAAATGGGCTGTAAAATACAAGCTAGGGCCTCTTCACTTGCACTTTACCCTCTCTATCTTTTACATGATGTGAGGGGAGGGCTGAGAGAGAGAGTGTGTGTCTATGTTGAATGTCTATGTGAAATTAACCAGACTAGTCATTAGATGAGCTCAAAACTGGATCAGAACTCTTCTACCCCCAGCCACCCTATCACATGGCTGAATGTTGGTATTATTCCTGGTGCACTGGATGGATGGTGTTGTGCAGTGGCAATGGAAGAAACTGAATCCTCCTCACCCGCGCTCGCCATAAGAGGAGATTGGATTACACGGACGAAGCAGCTGTAGATATTTAGCGAAACATGATGCGTCTCCACTGCCCACCCCTACGCCACCCTACTCGCTATGTCCTGGCTCCCCTTTCAGACACAAACAGACAAGATACGTTTTCAGCCATGCCATTTTTTTGTTGGAAAAACTGGAGGGTTTGGAGTTGTGGCCAATCTTGTGGGTGCATGAAAAAAGAAACATGTGGATATCACTTACACAAATGGCCTGCATGAATGTGAGAGTGTGAGACATAATATAGAGTCTGCACCACCTCAGCAGACAAGGACTTTCTGTGCTCTAGCCATGTCTGTTTTCCTAACGTGGGAATTCTGTCCCTGGATAGTTCTTCACTTTGGTCCTTACTCACTGAAATGTAATACCACTTCAGTTGTGCTTTTGTTCATATATCTACATACAGCACTCATAGAAGTGTCAAATAAACTTAGACTTTAGTGTGAACTTTCACTTTACGACTAGCAATACTTAACAAATGTGGGAGAAACCACAGTAGGTACAAGCAACTCATGCTATGAAAATTGATAGTGTGAACAGAAAGAACTGGATTCCCGTACAGTATCTTACATGATCAGACATATGTATACTTCCATTTCAACAGCCGGTAGCATACAGAGCTATGCTAAGTGATTATGTTTTGATGAAAAAAGGGAAAGGAATAAAGACATAAATAAAAACATATCATACTTACACTGTAATTCCTTACATATCCAAGCTTAGGTATAAGAAAGAAAGCAGAATGTTTAACTTCAGAAATCAGGACAAATTAAAACACTATTTACTTTATGGTCTGTCTTTGGAAAGATAATATATACTGATAATTGGAACCAATGCATTTTTGAAAGTCAACTGCATAGGGTATGACTGAAACCGTGTTTCTGCATATTCAATGATGAAACCACAAGCCAAGGATGGATATTGGTTTTGTGTTATTCTACTACAATGGGTACTCAAAAGAAAGGCCAAAACTCAGGAGCGAAATATCCAAAGTACCTAAGCTTCTGGGCTCCTCACCCAGCCATCTAGTGGAGATATTGTACAAAGTTGAAAGTTGGTCAATACAATTCCTAAGGATTGACAAGTGTACTACAGCATCTTAATCTGAGAAATCAGGAAGAGTGGATGTAGGGAGGAAGTGATGTATGTCAGTACATATATGTACCACATGGTCTTGTGTGCACTTGCATAATTGGTTCATTAATGAGATAGGAGTGTTAAGAAGGAGTTTACCTTGTTTCTCTTGAAGTAGGCTCTGCGGCAGGCGGCAAAGCACTTCTCACTGCAGAAGCTCTTCAGCTCAGTGCCCATGTTGAGGGAATAGCGTTTGACGCCAACCTTCTGACACCATGCGCACATGATCTGGACGTTAGACACATCCTCGTCTGGGGGACCACAAACACAAACAGACACAATGTGAGGATAACTGGATAACACTCCAGCCAAACCCCCCCACCCCACCCAAACAATCTGACAGCCACCTGTCAAATCTCATCATGTGAATGATCCGACCAACAATGCATCCTGACAGTATTCCCCTTCCAAAAGAGGACAGTGCTTCCCACAGTGCTTCCCACCCCAAGGGTTTTTTGCTGCAGTCATGAAGGCAGTTAGAGACATTCTAACTAGACCGAGATGCCCTAAGAAATCGCTGTGGACAAAAATTGTTTGTCGATTTTAAAATGCTTCAGCTGAAGTCTACCTAATTAAATTGCAGAGGGCTTCATTGGAGATTCATTAGAACATGGAAACTTAACACCCTCCATGACATCAAATGGGTCTCTCATCTTAAACAAGGGTTGCTGGGTAATTTACATAGCTTTTTTAGCCCCTCAGTGTTGTACTATGTGGAGAGACTTCTTCCTGTGAGACTCACAATTATCACATTATGACTAAGTGTGTGCAAAGGTGAAAAGAAATGTGCCCATTAGTCTTTCACCTCCGCTCACTCCCTTATCACACTGTGGTGAGTACTGGGAAGGCTTTTTCCCTCTTGTTAAGCTTAATAGATCTATAGTGCAAATCTGTTTTAAAGGAAAGACATTTTCAATTAAGGTGAATAACTCCCGGGAGGCCCAAAGATAGCACCGTGGCCACAGCATGCATATTTTATGCTCCTTTATGCTCCTGCTATATGGCCCATATTGAGAGATCTCTGTAGAGGTAGGTGTGAATGGGGGTAGAAGAGCTCCAGTTAAAAATATGAATTTATTCTTTCTAGAAAGTACTCCTGGGGAAGTTCCCCCTCTACATCCCTCCATTATTGCATTGTTTTAGAAAATCTATGTTCTAAAGTCCCATGGCAACCTGGCAGTAATTAAATCAAATATTTGGCAACAACGAACAAGTTGAAGTGTGGCAGATAGACGAGTGGTTAAGAGCGTTGGGCCAGTAACCGAAAGGTTTCTAGTTCGACTCTCCGAGATGACTAGGTGAAAAATCTGTCGATGTGCCCTTGAGCAAGGCACTTAACCCTAATTGCTCCTGTAATTTGCTCTGGATAAGAGTGTCTGCTAAATTACTAAAATGTAAAGTGTTCATTTGAAAGCATCTAATTATTTTCATACAAAAAGGTCACTTGACGCGGTATGTTTGCATTCAGATTTTTCTGGCCTTTTTCTCGGCTCTCGTTATGCGTTTCCTTATTAAAGAACTCACATCTGCTGGGAGAGAGCCTTGTACTGTAATTATGCAGCGCCCATATTAAATACCTCTATCATCCAGTATACCTACACCTCAAAAGCCCCTCTATTGCTCTTGCAGGGCATATGAATAATTCAAAAGGGGTACAAGTTGGATGGGCGGTGGGAGGGGGAGTGGGGGCGGTTGGTGTTGAGCTGTGAGAGAGGGACCATACCATCTGTTTTTCCCCCTGTGCTGTGTGAGGTTGTGTGAGGCTGTGAGGCCGCCTCTAGGGTGATGCCATGGCACTCTCCTCTCCCCACGCAGGCTGATGAGCCTCTTGAGTATCACGGCACACTTGTGGTTCAATGAAGCCCTCTGTCCATGTACATTTCCACTGAGTTGACCAGGTGATCTTGACACTTAAACAGTTGGAGGAGGGGAGCCTGGGGTGTGTGTCTATGTATTTACAGACCTTTGTTCCTCATTTATCAAGTGATTGTAAAACTGACAGTGGATTTGAGCACTGAAATGGCAGTGATTCGTTAGATTCGTACTACACTTATGTATATTTGGGATTCGATTGTAGGATCCATTCTGATAGTCCTTAAAGTGCAAGCTTAAACACATGCAGTATGTTTGTTGTTTTGTGTGTGTGAAGTGTTTTACCTGCTGGTGGCTTGATCATGGGGGGTGGGATCAGTGGAACTATGATGGGCATGTTCCCATGCTCCCTGGTGCTGGGTGTGGAGGTGGATGGGGTGGTGGAGGACTCTGTCACTCCGTTCCTCAATGTCGGTGTAGAGTGGGAGCTATTGGCTTGGTGTGGGGAGACATCACTATTCTCCCCCGATCCTCCTGGGATTTTTGGTAAAGAGTTTTCTGAGGGAGACAAAGTGAGTGTGCTGGACTTTCTGGACTTGCTGTATGTAAAGCAATGGAAATGGACATCATTCATCACTTCAATGAATCCAAAGAATTATGCTTTTGACGCAAGATGGGTGTCCTTTGTGTTACCCTGGAAACCATGTTGGCAGCTTTGATTAGATAAGGCCCTATGCTTGCTCAATGCCTGATGTGAATTTCTACAATTTTATCCAACATTATAATCAGGGATCACCATGTAGAGATTCCAGAGACACTTGTTTAATCACCAATAGGAAAGCAAAGTGCAGTTTCCTGCTCAAACACAACTACACCATAATGACTGGATGATGCAACTACAGCAGATTTTGAACTGGATAGCCTGACTGAATTGCCTCATCAATCATGATAAACTACTGCCAAGTTGCAGCAGTACTTTCCCCAGCCTCTGTCCCTGGCCCTGCAGAGGGAGTTTTAACTCAGCATAGACAGTAAATGTCACATTTTGCATCACTTGTAATACCACGTGCAAAACCGTATTTTTAGATTAAGAAGTATGCTCCTGTGCACAGAAAATAGCTTTTTCAATGAATCAACAACTGCAATGACCAGATAAATAAATATCTGTCTCCATGGTTATGCTCACCTTTCAGGACAGAGATGTGTTGTTGTGCCTCTCCATCTGGGTAGTTCCGTATGTCGATGTTGTCCTGGTCTCTCAGGTCCACCTTGTCATAGCCATACCAGCCAAGCAGCTCATTCATGGTGTTCTCCGCAAAACTCTGCAAGACAAGAGACACAATATTTGCCATTAGGATTAACAAGCATGAACCCCGTTTCACTATTACATCACAGTGTAATGAGGGGAGCAATGAGGGATAAAAGGGGTTGTTTGCATATGAACAAGGTTTCCCCCCCCAAAACACACAATAAAGGAAATGCTTGTTATATGAAACAAAGCTACATGTTTTTTGAATGGGTTGCTCCAATTTCCTGCAATAATGCTTAATTAATATATTCAATTAGCAATTATTCACTGATGGCAGAATCCTAACTAGAGATACGTGCACACGTACTAGATCAGGACAACTTGACAGCTGACTTATCCCAGACTGGTTTGGTCAAGGCCTCAATTTACCAGCACACAATCTAATAGTTTGATCATAGCTTTTTACAGTTGATTTCCAGAAGCAATCCACATGAGTAGCATGTAACAAGTCTATACTGATCACAGCACAACAATTCCACATTGTCTACGTATCCTACGTTATACAGAATTCCCAACCCATTAAACCATGACTGAGCACGACCACAGAGTTATTTTCACTGTACTTCCACTGCAAATCTACACAGGCAGTAATATCCAGTCAACCCCACCTCACATCCTTACATGTAAGGAGCACAATAGTGTTATTCTATTAAGACAGAACTCTCTGCCCCTCATACATTAAACCTGAAAATCTCAAGACACTCTCATAGTAGCACCAGAATTGTATGTTGACAGAGTTTGATCATCTTTAGTGGTGCTACTATATGTTCATGTTGTAATTCTAACAGTTCAATTAGCTATCTAATTAGTGAATGTTAGGCTACCCAGGAAGCATTAACATGGCTGCCATAGCATTATGTGATGTCATGTAAATGACATAAATACAGCTTTTTGCCTGCAATTTCAATGGACAATCTCTCTCTCTCTCGCTCTCTCTCTCTCTCTCTCTCAATAAATCCAAGATGGCGTAGCAGTCAGACATCTTTGTCTTGTCCCATGTACATATCTTTTTATATCTTTTTCTTTGCATTCTTTTTAATATTTTTCCTAAACCTCAACTTCAAAATACTCTCCTGCAACCCGCCTCACCCAATGTGGTGGGGATCTGTTTTTTTCCCTAAAGTATTTCTACTTACATCGGAACTGGAACTCCTCAACTGAAGCTAGCTAGCTAACTAAAAAATGCATGAAATGAAATGTATGCATTCACTACTGTAAGTCGCTCTGGATAAGAGCGTCTGCTAAATGACTAAAATGTAAAATGTAAATGTAGCTACCAGCTATCAGTCAGCTAACCACTGCTAGCGGTCATCAGCTAACCTTTAGCTTGGAAAGCTCTCACCAGTTCATACAACGCGTTTCAAACCAGAGCATACCGGACCTATTTTTCTTTCCATAGCCCCGGATTCCTACCGCAAACTCTGAACCTTTTCATCTGGACCATCGCAGCTAGCTAACCCCAACCCGGGTTGACAACTCCTGGCTAACGTTTCTGTCCCGGAGCAAGCACCAATTAGCCTGCAGCTAGCCCATGCTATGCCCATCTCCCGGCGAGGGCTCCTGGGCTACTCCTGAAGCTCACTCCTCGGCTACAATGTCCGAACCCCTTCTACTGCCGGTACGGGGCACGGAACCCCGCCGATCCTTCACGACTGGAATACCGACATAATCTGCCCGAGGATTCCAACAGACCCCCCAGGCGCGACGTCCCCTGAAGGCCCATTCTGCTAACCGCGGCCTGCTGTCTATCTAGAGCATATTGGACTGTTAGCTGATCCATCGACCAGTTTCTTGGACCCCTCTGCTACTTGGAACCCTACAAATTCCATGACTGGTCTATCGACGTCACCGCACGAAGAGGCAAAAACAGACTTTCCCCCATCGCGATGTCCCTCTAAGGCAATCTGCTAACTTGCTAGCCGGCCTGCTAACTACTAGCTTGCTAATCCCCGGCCTGCTAACTGCTAGCTTGCTAGCCCCGGCTTGCTAACTGTCTGAATCGCAGTGTCCCAAGCCAGCCCAACCACTCACTGGACCCATACGATTCACTTGGCTGCGCATACTTCTCCCTAATATCAACATGCCTTGTCCATTACTGTCCTGGTTAGTGATTACTGTCTTATTTCACTGTAGAGCCTCTAGCCCTGCTCAATATACCTTAATGGGCTAGGGGGCAGTATTGAGAATTTTGGAAAAAATATGTGCCCATTTTTAACTGCCTCCTACACCAACTCAGAAGCTAGAATATGCATATTATTGTTCAGGTTTGGATAGAAAACACTCTGAATTTTCTAAAACTGTTTGAATGGTGTCTGTGAGTATAACAGAACTCCTATGGCAGGCAAAACCTGACAAGGTTTCATGCAGGAAGTACCCTGTCTGACAAGGAGTCGTGCGTCTTGCATCTGTTTATTGAAAAGTAAGGATCTTAGCTGTAACGTGACAATTCCCAGGGCTCCGATAGGCTCTCAGAACCCGGGAAATACCTGAAGGTTGACGAGGCAGCCTCAGGCTGAAACACATTATCGCCTTTGGTAAGTGGGGGATCAGAGGACCTTTGAATGAGGCGCGTGCACGATTCGCTCCTGAGGATAAATTTAATTTGGCTGTTTAGGCTCATTGCATATTCCCGGTCGGAATATTATCGCTTTTCTACGAGATAAATGGCATAAAAATTGGTTTTAAACAGCGGTTGACATGCTTCGAAGTACGGTAATGGAATATTTAGACATTTTTTGTCACGCCAATGCGCCATGCGCGAGACCGTGATGTAGCATTCTGATAGTGTCTAGAACTCACGAACAAAACGTCGCTGTTTGGATATAACGATGGATTATTTGGGACCAAACCAACATTTGTTATTGAAGTAGAAGTCCTGGCAGTGTATTCTGACGAAGAACAAGCAAGGTAAGAACATTTTTCTTATAGGAAATGTGATTTTGGTGGAGGCTGACCTGGGTGGGTGTCTAAATAGCTAGCCCTGTGATGCCGGGCTATGTACTTAGATTATTGCAAAATGTGCTTCATCCGAAAAGCTATTTTAAAATCGGACATATCGAGTGCATAGAGGAGTAATGTATCTATAATTCTTAAAATAATTGTTATGCTTTTTGTGAACGTTTATCGTGAGTAATTTAGCAAACTGTTAGTAAATTCCCCGGGAAGTTTGCGGGGGTTATGCTTTTTCTGAACGTCACATGCTAATGTAAAAAGCTGTTTTTTGATATAAATATGAACTTGATTGAACAGACATGCATGTATTGTATAACACAATGTCCTAGGTGTGTCATCTGATGAAGATCATAAAAGGTTAGTGCTGCATTTAGCTGTGGTTTGGGTTTATGTGACATGATATGCTAGCTTGAAAAATGGGTGTCTGATTATTTCTGGCTGGGCACTCTGCTGACATAATCTAATGTTTTGCTTTCGTTGTAAAGCCTTTTTGAAATCGGACAGTGTGGTTAGATTAACGAGATTCTTGTCTTTAAATAGCTGTAAAATAGTCATATGTTTGAGAAATTGAAGTAATAGTATTTCTAACGATTCAAAAATCGCGCCACTGGATTTCAGTGGCTGTTACGTAGGTGGGACGAGTTCGTCCCACATGCGCCAGAGAGGTTAACCAACCATGTTGTTCCACCTCCAACATATGCGATAACATCACCTGGTTTAAACGTCTCAAGAGACTATATCTCTCTCATCATTACTCAATGCCTAGGTTTACCTCCAATGTACTCTCTTCCTACCATACCTTTGTCTGTACATTATGCCTTGAATCTATGCTATCGGGCCCAGAAACCTGCTCCTTTTACTCTCTGTTCCGAACGTGCGAGACGGCCAGTTCTTATAGCCTTTAGCCGTACCCTTATCCTACTTCTCCTCTGTTCCTCTGGTGATGTAGAGGTTAATCCAGGACCTGCAGTGCCTAGCTCCACTCCTACTCCCCAGGTGCTCTCATTTGTAGACTTCTGTAACCATAAAAGCCTTGGTTTCATGCATGTTAACATTAGAAGCCTACTCCCTAAGTTTGCTTTATTCACTGCTTTAGCACATTCTGCCAACCCAGATGTCTTAGCCGTGTCTGAATCCTGGCTTAGGAAAACCACCAAAAACCCTGAAATTTCCACCTCTAATTATAACATTTTCCGCCAAGATAGAACTGCCAAAGGGGGCGGCGTTGCAATCTACTGCAGAGATACCCTGCAGAGTTCTGTCTTACTATCCAGGTCTGTACCAAAACAATTCGAGCTTCTACTTCTAAAAATTCACCTTTCCAGAAACAAGTCTCTCACCATTGCCGCTTGCTATAGACCACCCTCTGCCCCCAGCTGTGCCCTGGACACCATATGTGAATTGATTGCCCCCCATCTATCTTCTGAGCTCGTGCTGCTAGGTGACCTAAACTGGGACATGCTTAACACCCCGGCCATCCTACAATCTAAGCTTGATGCCCTCAATCTCACACAAATGATCAATGAACCTACCAGGTACAACCCCAAATCCGTAAACACGGGCACCCTCATAGATGTCATCCTAACTAACTCGCCCTCCAAATACACTTCTGCTGTTTTCAACCAAGATCTCAGCGATCACTGCCTCATTGCCTGCATCCGTAATGGGTCTGCGGTCAAACGGCCACCCCTCATCACTGTCAAAAGCTCCCTAAAACACTTCAGCGAACAGGCCTTTCTAATCGACCTGGCCGGGGTATCCTGGAATGACATTGCCCTCATGCCGTCAGTAGAGGATGCCTGGTTATTCTTTAAAAGTGCCTTCCTCACCATCTTAAATATGCATGCTCAATTCAAAAAATGTAGAACCAGGAATAGATATAGCCCTTGGTTCACTCCAGACCTGTCTGCCTTTGACCAGCACAAAAACATCCTGTGTCGTACTGCATTAGCATCGAATAGCCCCCGTGATATGCAACTTTTCAGGGAAGTTACGAACCATTTACATTTACATTTAAGTCATTTAGCAGACGCTCTTATCCAGAGCGACTTACAAATTGGTGCATTCACCTTATGATATCCAGTGGAACAACCACTTTACAATAGTGCATCTAAATCTTTTAAGGGGGTGGGGGGGGTTAGAAGGATTACTTTATCCTAACCTAGGTATTCCTTAAAGAGGTGGGGTTTCAGGTGTCTCCGGAAGGTGGTGATTGACTCCGCTGTCCTGGCGTCGTGAGGGAGCTTGTTCCACCATTGGGGTGCCAGAGCAGCGAACAGTTTTGACTGGGCTGAGCGGGAACTGTGCTTCCTCAGAGGTAGGGAGGCGAGCAGGCCAGAGGTGGATGAACGCAGTGCCCTTGTTTGGGTGTAGGGCCTGATCAGAGCCTGAAGGTACGGAGGTGCCGTTCCCCTCACAGCTCCGTAGGCAAGCACCATGGTCTTGTAGCGGATGCGAGCTTCAACTGGAAGCCAGTGGAGAGAGCGGAGGAGCGGGGTGACGTGAGAGAACTTGGGAAGGTTGAACACCAGACGGGCTGCGGCATTCTGGATGAGTTGTAGGGGTTTAATGGCACAGGCAGGGAGTCCAGCCAACAGCGAGTTGCAGTAATCCAGACGGGAGATGACAAGTGCCTGGATTAGGACCTGCGCCGCTTCCTGTGTGAGGCAGGGTCATACTCTGCGAATGTTGTAGAGCATGAACCTACAGGATCGGGTCACCGCCTTGATGTTAGTGGAGAACGACAGGGTGTTGTCCAGGGTCACGCCAAGGTTCTTAGCACTCTGGGCGGAGGACACAATGGAGTTGTCAACCGTGATGGCGAGATCATGGAACGGGCAGTCCTTCCCCGGGAGGAAGAGCAGCTCCGTCTTGCCGAGGTTCAGCTTGAGGTGGTGATCCGTCATCCACACTGATATGTCTGCCAGACATGCAGAGATGCGATTCGCCACCTGGTTATCAGGCAGTTAGGAAAGCTAAGGGTAGCTTTTTCAAACAGAAATTTGCATCCTGTAGTACAAACTCAAAAAAGTTCTGGGACACTGTAAAGTCCATGGAGAATAAGAGCACCTCCTCCCAGCTGCCCACTGCACTGACGTTAGGAAACACTGTCACTACTGATAAATCCACAATAATTGAGAATTTCAATAAGCATTTTTCTACAGCTGGCCATACTTTCCACCAGGCTACCCCTACCCCGGTCAACAGCCCTGCGCTCCCCACAGCAACTCGGCCAAACCTCCCCCACTTCTCCTTCACCCAAATCCAGATAGCCGATGTTCTGAAAGAGCTGCAAAATCTGGACCCCTACAAATCAGCCGGGCTAGACAATCTGGACCATCTCTTTCTAAAATGATCTGCCGAAATTGTTGCAACCCCTATTACTAGCCTGTTCAACCTCTCTTTTGTATCGTCTGAGATTCCCATAGATTGGAAAGCTGCTGCGGTCATCCCCCTCTTCAAAGGGGGAGACACTCTAGACCCAAACTGCTACAGACCTATATCTATTCTACCCTGCCTTTCTAGGGTCTTTGAAAGCCAAGTTAACAAACAGATTACCGACCATTTCATATCTCACCGTACCTTCTCCGCTATGCAATCTGGTTTCAGAGCTGGTCATGGGTGCACCTCAGCCATGCTCAAGGTCCTAAACGATATCATAACCACCATCGATAAGAGACATTACTGTGCAGCCGTATTCATCGACCTGGCTAAGGCTTTCGACTCTGTCAATCACAACATTCTTATTTGGCAGACTCAACAGCCTTGGTTTCTCAAAGGATTGCCTCGCTTGGTTCACCAACTACTTCTCCTATAGAGTTCAGTATGTCAAATCGGAGGGCCTGTTGTCCGGACCTCTGGCAGTCTCTATGGGGGTGCCACAGGGTTCAATTCACGGGCAGACTCTCTTCTCTGTATACATCAATGATGTCGCTCTCGCTGCTGGTGATTCTTTGATCCACCTCTACGCAGACGACCCCATTCTGTATACCTCTGGCCCTTCGTTGGACACTGTGTTAACTAACCTCCAGATGAGCTTCAATGCCATACAACTCTCCTTCCGTGGCCTCCAACTGCTCTTAAATGCAAGTAAAACTAAATGCATGGTCTTCAACCGTTCGCTGCCCGCACCTGCCCGCCCATCCAGCATCACTACTCTGGACGGTTCTGAATATGTGGACAACAACAAATAACTAGGTGTATGGTTAGACTGTAAACTCTCCTTCCAGACTCACATTAAACATCTCCAATCCAGAATTAAATCTAGAATCGGGTTCCTATTTCACAACAAAGCATCCTTCACTCATGCTGCCAAACATACCCTGGTAAAACTGACCATCCTACCGATCCTCGACTTCGGCGATGTCATTTACAAAATAGCCTCCAACACTCTACTCAACAAATTGGATGCAGTCTATCACAGTGCCATCCGTTTTGTCACCAAAGCCCCATATACTACCCACCACTGCGAACTGTATGCTCTCGTTGGCTGGCCCTCGCTTCATACTCGTCGCCAAACCCACTGGCTCCAGGTCATCTATAAGTCTCTGCTAGGTAAAGCCTTGCCTTATCTCAGCTCACTGGTCACCATAGCAGCACCCACCAGTAGCACGTGCTCCAGCAGTTATATCTCACTGGTCACCCCCGAAGCCAATTCTTCCTTTGGCCACCTCTCCTTCCAGTTCTCTGCTGCCAATGACTGGAACGAACTGCAAAAATCTCTGAAGCTGGAGACTCTTACCTCCCTCATTAGCTTTAAGCACCAGCTGTCAGAGCAGCTCACAGATCACTGCACCTGTACATAGCTCATCTGTAAATAGCCCATCCAATCTACCTCATCCCCATACTGTATTTATTTATTTATCTTGCTCCTTTGCACCCCAGTATCTCTACTTGCACATTTATCTTCTGCACACCCTACCATTCCAGTGTTTAATTGCTATATTGTAATTACTTCGCCACCATTTATTTATTGCCTTACCTCTCTCATCCTACTTCATTTGCACATGCTGTATATAGATTTTTCTACTGTATTTTTGACTGTATGTTTGTTTATTCCATGTGTAATTCTGTGTTGTTGTATGTGTCGAACTGTTTTGCTTTATCTTGGCCAGGTCGCAGTTGCAAATGAGAACTTGTTCTCAACTAGCCTACCTGGTTAAATAAAGGTGAAAAAAAATACATATCACTATTGTCTCGCACGGACAAGGGGGCTCACCATGGAGTAGGGCGGGTTGCCATGGAGATCACCCGCCTTGCCTGCCCATGGGTGGGCCCGCTCAGCCCGAACCTGATGAGACACGAGTCATTTCATTACATTCTGGCATTGAACTGTCAATCAAATAGTACTCAATCAAGCATTTAATTGTCAATTACGGGCTGCCCTGTCAATACCACTGGATCAGGGAGGTAATTTCATTACATGAAAGCGTAATCAACATCAGTTATAACATCAGCTCGGAATCAAAAACTGTAGACGTGGAATCACAAGGCATGACATACAAGTAACATTTAGCCAAAGAAAAAAGGCAATGTTTTAGAAATACAAGCACTGATAAACTTATATCTTACACCAAGAACAGACTGAGACAATACTAGGCTAGCTGCTTCACATGCCGATCATGTATATATTCATACCATATCTACTAAAGCGAACATCATGTCAAATCAATAATAATTTTGTTTTCATTATGACATTTGTAATCTATGCCCTAACCGATGAATTGCTTTTCAAAAGTTGCCTAAGCATCCATTGATATTACTGCCAGTCTTTAGCAGGGATGACTGGACCCTTAAGTGAGGTTATTCATTACAATCAGTTGGTCCAACACATTCGTTCAGGGTGAGGTGAGTTACTCCAACATCAATTCGGAGTGCAGCTGCACGAGACCCGATGGTAATGCCTGTGGTAAATTTGGGTTGACTTTGAATATCCCTATGGGGCTAGTTAGGGACCATCCGTAAATTACACAATGTACATGGGACAATATGTTCAAATTCCAATAGCTCCAAATTTCAATGACTTAATCACCCCCCCGGGACTGAGTTTGGGAAACCCGGTCTTAATATACCAAATCTAAAATTAGGCAAAATCAGCCGTCCTTTAAAAAATGTTTGCCTTCTGCCCCTCTAGAGCAGTTGAATATTCCAGTCACTAGGTGTCACTAAGGATGCTGAGAGGCATATCCACCACTTCACTGAGACTTCTTAGTCACTACACTCACAACAACATAACATAAAAAGACACAACGTCTGAGTTTCATCACCAGTCAATATCAATACTTATGGAGATCAAAAGATATCATGACATCAAACACAAAAGGTCAATTGAATTTTGCCTGAGACAGGTTCAATGAAAGAGTTTGTAGTCCCTACTATTGTCTCGGTTTGATTCTGCTGCGCTACTTCTTTCAACAACTTCTGAGGTTTTTACATGTTACAGAAGAACGTTGACTCTTGCTTGCCCATTGACTAAGTGCTTGTTTGACTCAGATGTGACTGGATCACATTACTCAAACAAAATGAAAGGGTGTAAAGCCAGCAACGGTCATCTGTCTGTCTCTCTCCGTCTTCAAGAAGGTTTGCCCTTGTCTTTGCTCCCTGTCCCCTCTGTCACCCTGCCACTTCCAGAAAGAGGGAGTGGTAAAGTGAGTGGAACCCAATCTGTTTGGCAGGTCATGAAAGCAGCACACAGGCTTGATGAGGAGGGAGGCAGTGCTATGGTGCTGTCTGGTCACTGATAGTCAACTGTTTATTGCAAATGTGCAAACTCTCTGGACTGGACTAAACCTCTTCTATGGCTATCCAATTAATCAGGCTTGTCCTACCGAGTGCCCTTCAATCCTGGTCCTACAGGACTTTGTTCCAGCCCAGGACTAACACACCTGATTCAACTAACCATCAACCTCTTAATCAGTTGAATCAACAGAGATCAAAAGTGATCAATGTAGAAACAGAAGTATGAACAAACTTTAATATAAGAAATGGTCGCAAAATACCACCATTCAACCCCAATCACAGCTCTGCAAAACACTGACTTGCTGCCAATGTTCAACTTTGGAACAGAAAAAACTTTAGCAGTTTAGAATAATGACATTATTTTTATACAAAAGCTTGTTTCCTTCAGTTAGCAAGGGGTGCAAGGTAGGGGCGATCAGGGGGAATCCGATACCTTGGGCAGAAACCAGAGTAGGTCACAGTACACCATAATAAAAGTCTCATTGAGTGGGCCCTCCTTCAGACTCTCCTAGCCCAGACTTTCTCCCACTGCTCCGATTTCATTTCCCCCTACCTTCCTTGATATCTGATCCTGTGCAGACGCTCAGGTTTCAGTTTTTACAGCTTAGGCAGCCTATTGCTGTATACATTCCTTTCTCCCCTGCTCTTACCCTGCACTATCCCCTATCCCACCAAGTATCTCCTTGATTACTTACTGTGGCTTATTTTACCATGGTGCACATTAAAGCGGCACAAGATGAAGGAAACACTGTTGGATTTTCTGAGGTATGATCTCTCACAAGGGCACATTGTGTGGTGTATTTTTTTCATTCTTGCTTTTTCAAGCAGAAGAGAGAGGAGGGACAAAAATGTTTAAAGTAGCAAACAGGCCTTCAGTTTATGGTTAAGGGAGAGAGTTAAACTGTAGCATGTTTGGCAGAGAATGTTTAAGATAGTGGCTTTTGAGATAAATACTGTATCTTATGGAAACATGGAACTAGGGCTACTTTTTCATCTGGATCCGCTAGTCTTATTGGTCTTTGTTTAGCAGTAACAATTTTGTCACACTGTGACATACAGTGCCTTCAGAAAGTATTCACACCCCCTTGACTTTTTCCACATTGTGTTGTGTTACTGTCTGAATTTAAAATGTATTACATTGAGATTTTGTGACACTGGCCTATACACAATACCCCATAAGGTCAACATGGAATTATATATACTGTACCAGTCAAAAGTTTGGACACACGTACTCATTCAATGTTTAAAAAAAAAAAAATTGTTTACTATTTTCTACATTGTAGAATAATATTGAAGACATCAAAACTATGAAATAACACATATGGAATCATGTAGTAACCATATTTTAGATTCTTCAAAGTAGCCACCCTTTGCCTTGATGACAGCTTTGCACACTCTTGGCATTCTCTTAACCAGCTTCACCTGGAATGATTTTCCAACAGTCTTGAAGGAGTTCCCACATATGCTGAGCACTTGTTGGCTGCTTTTCCTTCACTCTGTGGTCCAACTCATCCCAAACCATCTCAATTGGGTTGAGGTCAGGGGATTGTGGAGGCCAGGTCATCTGATGCAGCACTCTATCACTCTCCTTCTTGGTCAAATAGCCCTTACACAGCCTGAAGGTGTTGGATCATTGTACTGTTGAAAAACAAATGATAGTCCCACTAAGCTCAAACCAGATGAGATGGAGTATTGCTGCAGAATGCTGTGGTAGCCATGCTGGTGAAGTGTGCCTTGAATTCTAAATAAATCACAGACAGTGTCACCAGCAAAGCGCCCCCACACCATCACACCTCCTCCTCCATGCTTCACAGTGGGAACCACACATGCAGAGTTCATCCATTCACCTATTCTGCGTGGTTGGAACCAAAAATCTCAAATTTGGATTCATCCGACCAAAGGACAGATTTCCACCGGTCTCATGTCCATTGCTTGTGTTTCTTGGCACAAGCAAGTCTCTTCTTATTATTGGTGTTCTTTAGTAGTGATTTCTTTGCAGCAATTCGACCATGAAGGCCTGATTCACGCAGTCTCCTCTGAACAGTTGATTTTGAGATGTGTCTGTGACTTGAACTCTGTGAAGCATTTATTTGGCCTGCCATTTCTGAGGCTGGTAACTCTAATGAACTTATCCTCTGCAGCAGAGGTAACTCTGAGTCTTCCTTTCCTATGGCGATCCTCATGAGAGCCAGTCTAATCATTGCGCTTGGTGGTTTTTGCGACTGCACTTGAAGAAACTTTCAAAGCTCTTGAAATGTTCCGCATTGACTGACCTTGATGTCTTAAAGTAATGATGGGACTGTTATTTCTCTTTGCTTATTTGAGCTGTTCTTGACATAATATGGACTCAACTTTTAACAAGGCACACCTGTCAATTGAAATGCATTCCAGGTGACTACCTCATGAAGCTGGTTGAGAGAATGCCAAGAGTGTGCAAAGCTATCATCAAGGCAAAGGGTGGCTACTTTGAAGAATCTCAAATATAAAATAAATACAAATTGTTTAACACTTTTTGGTTACTACATGATTCCATACGTGTTATTTCATATTGTTAATGTCTTCACTATTATTCTACAATGTAGAAAATAGTAAAAAATGAATAAAAACCCTTGAATAAATGAGTAGCTGTGTCCAGACTTTTGACTGGTACTGTATACAGTATATATATATATTTTTTTAAATGAAATAATAAAACTTGAAAAGCTGAAATGTCTTGAGTCAATAAGTATTCAGCCCCTTCGTTATGGCAAGCCGGAATAAGTTCAGGAGTAAAAATGTGCTTAACAAGTCACAATAAGTTGCATGGACTCACTCTGTGTGCAGTAATAGTGTTTAACATGATATTTGAATAACTACCTCATCTCTGTACCACACATACAATTATCTGTAAGGTCCCTCAATCGAGCAGTGAATTTCAAACACAGATTCAACCACAAAGACCAGTGAGGTTTTCCGATGCCTCGCAAGAAGGGTATTGGTAGATGGGTAAAAATGTAATAACAGACATTGAATATCCCTTTGAGCATGGTGAAGTTATTCATTACACTTTGGATAGTGTATTATTTTTATTTCACCTTTATTTAACCAGGTAGGCCAGTTGAGAACAAGTTCTCATTTACAACTGCGACCTGGACAAGATAAAGCAAAGCAGTGCGACAAAAACAACAACACAGAGTTACACATGGGATAAACAAACGTACAGTCAATAACACAATAGAAAAATCTATGTACAGTGTGTGCAAATGTAGTAAGGTTAGGGAGGTAAGGCAATAAATAGGCCATAATGGCAAAATAATTACAATTTAGCATTAACACTGGAGTGAAAGATGTGCAGATGATAATGTGCAAGTAGAGATACTGGGGTGCAAAAGAGCAACAACAACAAAAAAATAACAATATAGGGATGAGGTAGTTGGGTGGCTCTGACTGCTCTGTCTGCTCTGACAGCTGATGCTTAAAGTTAGTGAGGGAGATATAAGTCTCCAGCTTCAGTGATTTTTGCAATTCGTTCCAGTCATTGGCAGCAGAGAACTGGAAGGACAGGCAGCCGAAGGAAGTGTTGGCTTTGGGGGTGACCAGTGAAATATACATGCTGGAGCGCGTGCTACGGGTGGGTGTTGCTATGGTGACCAGTGAGCTGAGATAAGGCGGGGCTTTACCTAGCAAAGACTTATAGATGACCAGATGCCAGTGGGTTTGGCGACGAATATGTAGTGAGGGCCAGTCAACGAGGGCATACAGGTTGCAGTGGTGGGTAGTATATGGGGCTTTGGTGACAAAACGGATGGCACTGTGATAGACTACATTCAATTTGCTGAGTAGAGTGTATCAATACATCCAGTCACTACAAAGGTACGGGTGTCCATCCTAACTCAATTTCCAGAGCGGAAAGAAACCTCTCAGGGATTTCACCATGAGGCCAATATTGACTTTAAAACAGTTACAGCGTTTATTGGCTGTGACGGAAGAAAACTGAGGGTGGATCAACAACGTTGTAGTTACTCCACAATACTAACCTAAATGATAGAGTGAAAAGAAGAAACCCTGCACAGAATAAAAATATTCCAAAACATGCATCCTGTTTGCAATAAGGCACTAAAGTTAAACTGCAAAAGAAGGTGGCAACGAAATAAACGTTAAGTCCTGAATACAAAGTGTTATGTTTGGGGCAAATCCAACATAACATCACTGAGTACCACTTTTTATATTTTCAAGCTTGGTGGTGGCTGCATCATGTTATGTGTACGCTTGTCATTGGCAAGGACTAAGGAGTTTTTTAGGATAAAAAGAAGCTAAGCACAGGCAAAATCCAAGAGGAAAACCTGGTTCAGTGTACTTTCCAACAGACACTGGGAGACAAATTCACCTTTCAGCAAGACAAAAACCTAAAACACACTGGAATTTCTTACCAAGTTTTGACTTAAATCAGCTTGAAAGTCTATGGCAAGACTTGAAAATGGCTGTCTAGTAATGATCAACAACCAACTTTCAGAGCTGTAAGAATTTTTTCAAGACTGGGCAAATATTGTACAATCAAGGTGTACAAAGCCCTTAGAGACTTACCCAGAAAGACTCACAGCTGTAATTGCTGCCAAAGGTGATTCTAACATGTATTGACTCTGGGGTATAAATACTTACATAAATTAGATATTTCTGTATTTAATTTTCAATAAATTAGCTAAACTTTCTAAAAACAGATTTCCACTTTGTCATTATTGTATTGTGTGTAGATGGGTGAGATAATTCATTTGGAATTCAAGCTGTAACACAACAAAATGTGGAATAAGTCAAGGGGTATGAATACTTTCTGAAGGCACCGTAAATGGCATACAAAATAAAATCCATGAACACTTTCAGAGTCAGATTTGATTTAGTACAAGGTGCAAAGTTTAAACCTTGTTTTTCCAGATGGAATTACTGCATCTCAGTCAACATACATTGTGGCCCCATAACATAGTGGCCCCATAAGAGTCTTGATGGTCAGGAACAGCTTGTTGGCACTACAGAACATCCTATAGACACAAACTGGCTAGGAATGCTATTTGATCGGTCTCTAATTCTATTACCACTTCCTTGATAATCACTTATCTGTTAAGGCTGACATAGAACTGGAATTCACAGCAGTAATTGAAAGATGTACATTGTACTTGATGTAGACTTTTGCTGTTTTCTGGCTACCATCAGCTCTGAATTGGAACTGTGTTCTTCCTTGTTGAAGGGGAATCAGTTAATCTTATATTTGGTTGTACGGAGACATCCAGAATTCTCTACATATGCTGATACTTATACTATAGATGTGGCACCTTCCCCACTTTAAACTAAGCTAATTGCTTTAAACTAAGCTAATTGCTTTAAACTAAGCTCATTGATGAGGAGATGGAACAGAAGGATATGGCAGCTTTGCTCTGAGTAGTTTTTTTACAACTGATGTCAGTCAGTCACTTCAGAGAATGAATATGAGGATTGAGTCATTTTCCCAACAGTGCAGACAACTTTGTCTGTCTGACACTATGAAATTAATTAAACACTTGGACAGCATTTCATAATTTGATTGAGGGAGACAAAGAAACAAAATCAAATCCACAGAATATCATTATGTGCTAGTCAAAATAATTCCCATTTAGAATGCTTATTGGTCCATTGCCTCCCACTGGGCACACAACAGTTGAATTGACGTCGTTCTCACGTAATTTCAATGAAATTACGTTGATATGCCACTCATGTTGTAGAAATTAAAATGAATCAATAAATAAACATGCCATCTTAAATGCAATAGGGCTGAATGTAGCACGCATGAGACCAATATTCAAATCCAAATATTGTATGTAGCATGCCTCCACACAATTCACAGCAAGAGAAAAAGGGGTGTTTCTCTGAAACCCAGTACACACACCTCTTTGACGAGAAGAGACATGATGCACACCAAAACGTCTGTAGGCTTTTCTGACAATCTTTGTTCATAATTCCTCTAAATCAAAATATAAAAAATAAAACCCATACTCTAACAATAAGCCTATATCTGAATATGCTTTGGGAATTATTCTGTACTGGAAATGATTTTTCTCATCCCAGGTATAGAATGTGTACAAACAATGAACACATGATGAAACCCTGAGACAAAGCAGCGATAGGTTCCCTGCATGCCATGCCCTCTTCACGTTTTCTCCACAATGTACGACAATTCCATCACAGCAGGACAATCTATCTTACTGCTAAATATTTAGATCAAAACATGGCATGCATAAGTGTACCATTAGGTAGACGTATAATGTATGCAGAACAGTATAACGCACGATAAACAATGTGATCTTGTCCGGCGTCTGTAGACACACATCTGGAAGCACACCTCTAGCGCTTCGGCTCGTCCACAGCTGGAAAGGACAGATATCGTTTGGCTTAAGTTCACGATGCCGTCTAGAGACGATGTCGAGCGTTAATAATTTGCAGTAAGTCAATTTCCTTTCATAAATCATGATAGTCTCCCCGCGATGTTTTATTTTAAATGCGTAGGCTACACTCAGTGTTGTTTCTGCGGGAGTAGCGGTAGTAATAGTATAGTGGCACTGTTGACGCCTTGACTGACGCACTGGATTTACCATTTACTTCAATGGAACCATGTGGGCCAAGGAAAACCACACAAATTACTATAATGAGGTCCTAATTCTCCAGAATATGTTTTCCCATTCATTGCCAAAATGTAAATGGGGGCTACTGGTAGGCCTATGTGGAACAACAAAGACGGTGTAGCCTAGGCTGTATTATAACGCATGGCAAGACATTCTACCCTATCCATTTTTATTCAACCTGCTGTGGGCACTGGACTATAAATGGGTTTAATTAATTCCCCAAAATGTATATGACGTTGAACTTATTCGCTATTCATCCAATAAATTGCATCAATGAATCAGGTCTGCTCTAAAATGTGAAAGAGGCTGCGCGCTTTACGCATCCACATATATCACGCGTTTTAATGAGTGCTCTGTTTCCATGCGTAATCACAACCAAGTGGTCCAATGTCGATCACTTACCTTCATTTCTTCGTTGATTTCCCTTTTCACGGGGTGAGCCGGTTTTCTGCTTCTTTTATTTTCGGGGGGTCTGCCCTCTTTTTCCATCTCTGCCATTTTTTATAATAGCTCTGTCAATATTTGCGATTGGGGTAGAGTGGACAAGTGCGAGGCGGGGCCGCTTTAAAGTTGCCCAAAGGCTAATGTCAAGCTGGGGAACAGCCCGGGTGAAGTTGATGATGCCGTTGAGGGCTTGCGTTGCCCTGTTAAGTCAGCCATCTTATGCCCCTATTTTTCCACGGTCTGTGCGCAAGTTGGTGTGTGTGAGCTGCCTCTGAGTCAAATGAGAGGTTGAGTGAGAAAAAAATCTAGACAGGGGGAGGAGCGTCCCCTGTAACATAATATGACGCTGTTGATCAGAGGTGGGCTATTTCCTCTCGATTTTCCGTAACGTTTTAACTTTGGGCCCTCCTCACCTCACAAATGCAATCTTACAACCTAGTCTGGTGGGTTCTCCCACTTCATGAAGGTATTTGCGCCCTATCCTGTCTGCCACTGCTGGACAGATGTTGCTTATCTGTAGCCATTACAGATTTACAATAGAAATTGTGCAAGCGTCTAACAGGTGGTCCCAGTGAAGTTCTTGACCTCTTCCGTGTGATAGAACCAAGGAGTGTAGGTAGAACTCAGTTGCAAAGAAGGCAAAGCTCTAACACACTTGCTTGATTTTATGGTGAGAAGAGGCAGATGCCCTCCTACTTAACATATTAGCTCCATGACTTTCCACAGAGTGTATCTACTGTAAGGTGGCTTACTTCCTTCCTGGTAGGCTATAATTGCTTTTACTATCCTCAATGCAGATGAAGGAAAGGAGAGGCATCATCATTAATCCACAGAGGAGTCCCAAAAATGGGAGCTCCTTGTTCTAAAAGAAAATGTCCTTGAAATAATATCCCTGTCTAGTCTCCTTCATAAGCAGATAGTGTGACTCAATGAGTGCATTGTCCAGCGTATGCATGCACAGACAGACAGACAGACAGACAGACAGACAGACAGACAGACAGACAGCCTGCAGTTCAATACTGTTACATGAATTGAAACATAATAATTATGTTTTTCCTGTAGAATAGTCAACACAAAATGTAATGTAGCACAGCTCCTTCCACTCAACCAGACCCTCCAGACATCTGCAATTGGTAGTTATTACACAGGTAGGCTTATATGAGCAACTTGGTATAAAGTGTTATCAAAATGTTTAATGAAAGTAAACACATATTTAATGAAATTATAGCTATCAGTCATATTTAACAGATTTAGATTTTTTCCCTTGAGTCCTTGCTCAACGGCTGCATTTACACAGGCAGCCCAATTCTGCTCTTTTTTTCAACAATTTTGTCTTTTGACCTATCAGATTCGACAGTAGATCGGAATCGGACTGTCTGTGTAAACACATACTAAAGATGCTCTAAGGCTGCATTTACACAGGCAGCCCAATTCTAATTGATGTTTTGATCAATCAGATCAGTTCTTTTGCCAATAATTGGCCAAAATATCAGAATTGGGCTGCCTGTGTAAATGCAGCCAAAGTTCTCCGAATAAGAGTGAATTTACAACTGTGACCCATGGTGAAGATCCCACGCTTATAGAGTATGACGTAGATGTAAAAAGTAAACAGCATAGTGGGTCAATTTCCGCAACAACTAACAGCATTGAAGAGCGAAGCTACAACTTCTCCCCTGTTTTGGTGCCATGGCTACCATGCTGTCAACAGCATGAAGCGAACCCGTGCACATGTGTAGATACTGTGTGTGACTGTGAAAGAGCCAAGTCTTCCATCTCGATCATCTCAATATCTGCGGTGCTGCTCGTGGCAACGTCATTTCGCTGAGTCTACCTTTAATTAGGCAAACTTTTTTATTGGTAGCACACTGGTGCTCCCAACTTTAAAAAGTTAGGAGCACATATTTTTGAGTATTTTATTTCAAAAGAAACATTGAACATCTAACAGTCAAATCATGGTGTTAAACAGATGAACTGGTTCTACTCTTTTTGGCCATTTTCTAGTTTTTTGTGGTGGAAAACTGAGCTGGTTGAGCACAGGCCTAACTTGAAATGTTTTGACAATTTCTTTTTTTGCTTACAATTGCCCTTCCCTGTTGCACACAACAAGCTTCCATTCCCCATGTCACAAGATGATTTATGGCTGATTATAGGTTAAATCGTCAACCCTGTTATTTTATTTGGCACTTAATAGGCACTTACTATAGTATTTTGTTTCTCTTGAGATGTGAAAACGTGTTTTTTATTAAGTTGAACATGTGCTCTGTATGACAGAATGTTAAAATGGGGTGAAATCAACGTTTTTTGTTTTTGAAAAGGCACCAATTGGTGGAACGACCCAAATAGGGCTAAGCAATTTTATCAACTTCCACTGTCCTCCCAAGAGTTTCTGAATTCCCTCAGGTGAGGTGAAATGACAGGCTACAATGTATCGACTTTGCTCGCCGCTGATACAAACGTAACAGCAGCAGGAGCGCACCAGACACGAACACAAATGTAACAACTGTGATGCCAATGACAAATTCTAGCCTACATGGTGGTATCATGTCAGCTTTGTTAGCCTAAATGACTTTTCAATAATCATATTATATCAAATACACTTCTTCTGAAGGATATCCAAAATCGGAAGAAAAAAACCCATGTTTTTTTCCTCCATTTTATTTCACACCGAATGTTGGATCCTTCTCAATTAGTCAAATTAAACAATGTTTTGTCAATTTTTCTACTCGCAACCCTAATCTTTTTTTGCTAAATTGCGTGACGGTTTGTACTGAATGACGCGTTTCCCCCCAAAACATTCTTCAACGTTCTCGAACAGATTTTGAGGTACGTTTACTCCGTTAGGTGGGTGTCGCGGGTGTGGCTTGAAGCTATGAGTGCCTTATTCAAAGGCCAGCAATGCATTTTGCCAACCCCTTCCCGTTTTTCAACTGGTTGTTCAGAACCGCACAGTTTCCGTTTAACTGAATGTTGCACACCGTTTTTTCGGCTCGCCACTGGTTAATAAGGCACAAAGTCCATGAGACACAAAGTAATAAACACCACCAATTTCTACAATTTATCTTCTTAAAACCTGTTTTTAAACCTATCCCTAACATTAACCACAATGCTAAGCGTATGCCTACAATAATCTTAAATTAAGACCATAAAGCAAATGTTTGTTTTCATACATACATTTATGTACGCATTTATGTACGATATAGCCAATAGTGGATGTGCTATCTAGTGGAAACATTGTTTTCGAACTGAACGCAGCCCAGGGCACGTCAATCAACAACTGTTGTAACGTTTTTGCGACATACCGTATTGCGTTTTGTCAAGATGGCGGCCTCCTATGTCATTGTTTAACATTTTAGGTCGTGTGTTACGGTATATATACTGGACATTTTATAGGATACATTAAAGGGTATAAGTATCAAATTAAGTAGGGTGATAACATTATGTATAATACTTATTTCAGTTAATGTGACTGTCGACAGCGAGGATGATATCCATCATAATAACGTTAGGTTCTGTAAATATGGATGGATAGCTAGCTAACAGTTACATATCTAATTTAATCAGTTAATGTAATTTTCCTGCCACCGTTTATTTATTTAATCGACTTAGCTATCTATACTAGCTTGTGTCAAGCTTGGATATAGACCTGTCAAGGGTTTGCTTGATATCTGTTTAAACTTTAATTAGTAAAAGACCTTCAGCTGTAAAAATGACAGTAATTTGGTCTCGGCTCTCGTGCATTGTTTTACTAAACCGTGGACAGAGGAACATAAGTCTTTTCTCCAACACAACGCCTTCTAATTGGAATAAAGTGGTCTCGGATGCAGAGAAAATCGTGGGTTATCCGACTTCTTTTATGAGCCTGCGCTGCTTGCTGAGTGATGAACTCAGTAATGTAGCAATGCACGTGAGGAAACTGGTTGGAACAAAACACCCGTTACTCAACACTGCAAGGTATTGTTTACACACGATCATCTAGTATTGCATACATTACATCATGTTTGTAATGCAAATGTCAAATCTTCCAATGCACAATTTCATCATACACAATGCAACTCTATATTGGCTGTGATTTTAGAATACCTGATTTTATGGACCTGTCATAGCTATGACGTCATTCACCATCTTTTCAAATTTTTTATTTATTTCACCTTTATTTAACCAGGTAGGCCAGTTGAGAACACGTTCTCATTTACAACTGCGACCTGGCCAAGATAAAGCAAAGCAGTGTGACACAAATAACACAGAGTTACACATGGAATAAACAACTGTACAATAGAAAAGTCTATATACCGTGTGTGCAAATGGCGTAAGGAGGTAAGGCAATAAATAGGCTATAGTAGCAAAGTAATTACAATTCAACAAGTTAACACTGGAGTGATAGATGTGCAAGTGGAAATACTGGTGTGCAAAAAAGTAAATAAAACAATATGGGGATGAGGTAGGTTGTTGGATGGGCTATTTACAGATGGGCTGTGTACAGCTGCAGCGATCGGTAAGCTGCACAGATAGCTGATTCTTAAAGTTAATGAGGGAGATATGTCTCCAACTTCAGCGATTTAAATAAATAAATACATATATTTATATATATTTTTTTTAATAAAAAATTAATTAAAAAAATGCAATTCGTTCCAGTCATTGGTAGCAGAGAACTGGAAGGAAAGGTGGCCAAATGGGGTGTTGGCTTTGGGGGTGACCAGTGAAATATACCTGCTGGAGCACGTGCTATGGGTGAGTGCTGCTATGGTGACCAGTGAGCTGAGATAAGGTGGAGCTTTACCTAGCAGAGACTTATAGATGACCTGGAGCCAGTGGGTCTGAGGGCGAATATGTAGCGAGGGCCAACCGACGAGAGCATACAGGTCGCAGTGGTGGGTGGTATATGGGGCTTTGGTGACAAAACGGATGGCACTGTGATAGACTGCATCCAGTTTGCTGAGTAGAGTGGTGGAGGCTATTTTGTAAATGACATCGCCAAAGTCGAGGATCGGTAGGATAGTCAGTTTAATGAGGGTATGTTTGGCAGCATGAGTGAAGGAGGCTTTGCTGCGAAATAGGAAGCTGATTCTAGATTTTATATTGGATTGGAGATGTTTAGTATGAGTCTGGAAGGAGAGTTTACAGTCTAGCCAGACACCTAGGTGTTTGTAGTTGTCCACATATTCTAAGTCAGAACCATCCAGAGTAGTGATGCTGGTCGGGCGGGTGGGTGTGGGCAGAGATTGGTTGAAGAGCATGCATTTAGTTTTACTAGCGTTTAAGAGCAGTTGGAGGCCACGGAAGGAGTGTTGTATGGCATTGAAGCTCGTTTGGAGGTTTGATAACACAGTGTCCAAAGAAGCACCAGATGTATACAGAATGGTGTGGTCTGCGTAGAGGTGGATCAAGGAATCACTCGCAGCAAGAGCGACTTTGTTGATATATACAGAAAAAAGAGTCGGCCCGAGAATTGAACCCTGTGGTACCTTCATAGAGACTGCCAGAGGTCCGGACAACAGGCCCTCCGATTTGACACACTGAACTCTATCTGATAAGTAGTTGGTGAACCAGGCGAGGCAGTCATTTGAGAAACCAAGGCTGTTGAGTCTGCCGATAAGAATACAGTGATTGACAAGAGTCGAAAGCCTTAGCCAGGTCGATGAAGACAGCTGCACAGTCCTGTCTTTCATCGATGGCAGTTATGATATCGTTTAGTACCTTGAGCGTGGCTGAGGTGCACCCGTGACCAGCTCGGAATCCGGATTGCACAGCGGAGAAGGTATGGTGGGTTTCGAAATGGTCAGTGATCTGTTTCTTAACTTGGCATTCGAAGACTTTAGAAAGGCAGGGCAGGATGGATATAGGTCTGTAACAGTTTGGGTCTAGAGTGTCACCCCCGCATCTTCCCAAGCATAACTTCTAATAGAGCTGATCCAACCAACTTCTGCCTTCTCGACCGACAAGTTCACCCCCACAACAATGCCCCAAAATGTAGGCGCACTAAAGGGCATGCTTTCTTTCATATAGGCCTGTCGCAGCTGGCACCATATGCCATCGGGCCACTAGAGCTCACTTTTAGTGACCCAAGCCATGCTGCAGTTACTGGGTACTAGTGTGTGTGCCATCATGGCACTCCTTGTCATGGAAGTTGACATGAAGCAAACAGATCTGGGACCAGGCAATGCTGCAGTTAGTTACGAAATGTGGCGATGAATTATGTAGACAATGCCATGCACATTTACATAGAAAAATGCTAAATGTCCCTTGTCTGTCACAAATGTTGAATACAATTATATTTAAACTTACTCTGCCGATTGTCTGTGGTGTTGGTGGTCCATCTCTGGTCGAAATCTGAGAGGAAATATCCACAGGAAAGTATTATATAACCTACTTCAGAAAGTGGGTCTATGGGCCTCCCGAGTGGCACAGCTGTCTAAGGCACTGCATCACAGTGCTTGAGGTGTCACTACAGACCTGGGTTCGATCCCAGGCTGTGGCACAGCCGGACATGACCAGGAGACCCATGAGGCGGCACACAATTGGCCCAGCGTCGTCTGAGTTAGGGGAGGGTTTGGCCGGCTGGGATTTCCTTGTCCCATCGCGCTCTAGCGACTCCTTGAGGCGGGCTGGGCGCATGCAAGATGACTCCGTCACCAGCTGGACGGTTTCCTATGATACATTGGTGCAGCTGGCTTCCGGGTTAAGTGAGCAGTGTGTCATGCATACTAACCAAAGTCTTACAGGTGTTTACATGGTTTTGTTTAAATTTTGAGCAGCTGAAGGACCAACACTACGGACAATCGGGCAGAGTGTAAGTTCAAATATAATTTTATTTAACATTCTTGCTTGCAGAGCACCTGAGAGGACCAATCCATGATCCTATATTTGGTGCACCTACTCTGTCATGTTAGGTTGTATTTTGAGTGGACAATTCCTTTTAATTTATCATAATTACATTTCATTAGAAAACCCATTGTTTCTGGCGCCTCAGTACAGTCTACGCCAGGGGTATTCCATTCTTACACTTCAAGGTCCGGAGCCTGCTGTTTCTCTGTTCTACCTGATAATTAATTGCAGCCACCTTGTGTCCCAGGTCTAAATCAGTCACTGATTAGAGGGGAACAATAAAAAAATGCAGTGGAACTGTCTTCGAGGTCTAGAGTTAAGTTTGAGGGGTCTAGGCTATAGGCTAAGTGTGTCAAAGATGCTGGTATTGAGAGCAAGTGTGATTGACTGGATGGTTGTCACAGGCAAAGCCCCATAATTAACCATCCTTATGTCTCAGAAAAGTTTGAATTTCTTATTTTATTTCATGGTTGCTTTTACTGCTCCCAGAGTAAGATGCTGGTGTGTCTTGTTTCTCTGAGCTGTAGAGGAGTGAGCTGGGTACAGTGGCTACCCCCTTGTGGCTTGTACTGGCAATTTAAATAGTCTCCTCTCCTCGTACAGTGCCTGCTGGTATTGGGTGCAAAGTTATGTGTAGACTAGAGTGACCTCCTCTGACAAATAGTGTCATCCAGTAAATGAAACAAAGCAAAAAAAATAGCCTGAAATTAAATGTAAACATAACAAAACATATTGGCTAAGTTGCTTCTAAAAACAGCCTACAGTAAATCAAATGGAGGATTTAAATATAATAAAAAGACGCAATGATGCATTGTGGATCACGGAATGACAACTAAAAGAAAGCCAATTTTGGTGATTTTCCTTAAGTGAATTGTAGTCTACTAAAAGGTGAAACAAAATAAACTTCTCGTTTTATTATTCCATGTCTCAAAATGTGTCTAATTTAAATGAAAAGTCCCATGGAATCTGTGCTGTTTAGATTATGTTAAATGATCAACCCCAAATGAGTGTGTGACATTGACAGAGTGAAATTAACTGATCTAACATTTGACCTCTGTTTGAGGTTAGAACTTTGATTTTGTAGTACGCCTATCACTTAGTTCAAAGTGATTCATTACAAAGCCTCGTAGCTGAATTTGACCAAATTACCCCTTAAGCATTTACCCTCCCACCACTTCAACAAAGATATTCCCCTGCAATACGTCTTATTTTTTACCTCACTAAACTATCAGCTAGATAGAGTGCATTCGGAAAGTATTCAGACCCCTTGGCTTACAGCCTTATTATAAAATGTATTACATTTCCCCCTCATCAATCGACACATACTACCCCATAATGACAAAGCAAAAAAGGTTTTTTAGAAATGTTTGCTAATTTATAAATAAAAAACCCCGAAATATCACATTTACATAAGAATTCAGACTTTGTTGAAGCACCTTTTGGCAGCGATTACAGCCTAGAGTCTCCTTAGGTATGATGCCTCAAGCTTGGCACACTTGTATTTCGGGAGTTTCTCCCATTCTTCCCTGCAGATCCTCTCAAGCGCTGTCAGGTTGGATGTGGAGCGTCGCTGCACAGCTATTTTCGGGTCTCTCCAGAGATGTTCGATCGTGTTCAAGTCCGGCCTCTGGCTGGGCCACTCAAGGTCAAGGACATTGAGAGACTTGACCCGAAGCCACTCCTGCGTTGTCTTGACTGTGTGCTTAGGGTCGTTGTTCTGTTGGAAGGTGAACCTTCACCCCAGTCTGAGGTCCTGAGCGCTCTGGATCAGCTTTTCATCACGGTTCTCTCTGTACTTTGCTTGGTTCATCTTTTCCTCGATCCTGACTAGTCTCTCAGTCCCTGCCTCTGAAAAACATCACCACAGAATGATGCTGCCACCACGCTTCACCGTGGAGATGGTGCCAGGTTTCCTCTAGATGTGACACTTGGAATTCAGGCCAAAGAGTTCAATCTTGGTTTCATCAGACCAGAGAATCTTTAGGTGCCTTTTGGCAAACTCCAAGTGGACTGTCGTGCTTTTTACTGAGTGGCTTCCGTCTGGCTACTCTACCATAAAGGCCTGATTGGTGGAGTGCTGCAGTGATGGTTGACCTTATGGAAGGTTCTTCCATCTCCACAAAGGAGCCTTGGAGCTCTGTCAGAGTGACCATCGGGTTCTTGGTCACCTCCCTGACCAAGGCCCTTTTCCCCTGATTGCTCAGCTTGGCCAGGCGGCCAGCTATAAGAAGAGCCTTGGTGGTTCCAAACTTCTTCCATTTAAGAAGGATGGAGGCCACTGTGCTCTTGGGGACCTTCAATGCTGCAGAAATGTTTTTGTACCATTCCCCAGATCTGTGCCTCGACCCAATCCTGTCTCGGCGCTCTACAGACAACTCCCTCGACCTCATGGCTTGATTTGTTTTCAACTGTGGGACCTTTTTATATAGACAGGTGTGTGCCTTTCCAAATCATGTCCAATCAATTGAATTTACCACAAGTGGACTCTATCAAGTTGTAGAAACATCTCAAGGATGATCAATGGAAACATGATGCACCCGAGCTAAATTTCGAGTCTCATAGCAAAGGGTCTGAATACTTATGTAAATAAGGTATTTCTGTTTTTATTTTTAATACATTTGCAAAAATGTCTAAACCTGTTCTCTCTTAGTCAATATGAGGTATTGTGTTTAGGATTGATGAAGAGGAAAAAAATATTTTATACATTTTCATATAAGTCTGTAATGTAACAAAATGTGGATAAAGGGGTCTGAATACTTTCCGAATGCACTGTAGTTAGTTTACCCTCCAGTGCCATCTCTCTTCACTGGGGATGAATGGCTCCTCACTGAAAGAAATAAAGAAAGGGACATGGAATGATAGTGCTGGAATCCAATCCCGCCATTGCAGACGAGTGTGTTGGAAACTGTAGCTCAAGGGTGTAATAACCTATACACCTAAATCTGATATGACAATCCATTTGGGTGTTGTAGTGCGGGGGCGAAGTGGACCTCTGACAGTCTGACTCCTCACTGTCAGCTTGGGTTGGCTGGTTCCTATTTCCTACTGTGTCTCCGCCCAAGACGCGGCGCAGATAAAAATATCCACAATAGCAGACAGGCAGACCCTTGTGGAGTTGTGTTTCGGTTTTCCCTTTCCTTTCATTCTAAAAAATGCAGCTCAGCTAACTTTGCCCAAAGTCTGGAGTTAGTGTGGCCATGCAGGAAAAATGAACTTTCACTTTGTAGCAGGGAAAGACCTTGACACAGTTTGACTTTTCTCTTCAAGTGGCTTCCATTCTTTTTGACTGAGTTTTGTCCTGCTTTTTTGTGTGTCACATTTAGGGTTTCAGGAAATATTTAGAGGTAGATGTCAAATCCTATTTTGTACACTAAGAGTTTATCCAAATGTTACTTTTAAGTGCTTAAGGCTTCAGTGGTTGTGCACTCACTTAAGAAATGGTTATTGCTGCTTTACCCCAAAAAATGGCTAACTAGGCCTACATGCAATATATTTGAATAATTGTGCAGGTCTAGGTAGAGGACCGGTAGGTAAGATTTAGAGAGCACTGTAATAAATGGTGGCTAACATGTAGTCCTACCCATTAAAATGACATTGACCCATCTCTTTCCCTCTCTCCCAGCACTCATCCCAGCCCCACCCCTTTGCAGGAGGGTGATTATGATTGATTGATGTGCCATGGTGTAGAGACTGGCATGCATATTAATCATTTGTCATCTTCAGGCTGCAGACTTGTCCAGTCTCGCCATAGGCAGACAACATTTTTGGTGTGGTTGCTGTTGTTTAATTGAAAGCTATAGGAATTCCAGTGTAATTTCACCCCTCGTAATGTCAGTTTTTACCTTTGAATACATATTTTTTTGGTTACATAAAGTGCTTCGAAAGGCTAGTCAAAGACCATATCACCTCCTCTCTCGCCAATGCACTCAACTCTACAATTTGCCTACCGCCTTGACAGATCCACGGGCGACACAATCGTCATTGCACTGCACACTGCCCCTACCCACCTGGACAAAAGGAATGCATTTGTGAGGATGCTGTTCCTTGACTACATCTCAGCCTTCAATACCTTAGTGCCCTATAAGCTCTTTACAAAGCTCACAGCCCTGGGTCTGAACTCCTCCCTATGCAACTGGGTCCTGGACTTCCTGACGGGCCGCCCCCATGGGGTGAAGGTAGGCAACATTACCTCCTCAACACAGATTCTCAACACGGGGGCCCCACAATTGTGCATCCTCAGTCGCTTCCTGTATTTCCTGTATACCCACGACTGCGTGGCCTCACACAGTTCCAACTCCATCATGAAGTTCGCTGACAGTAGTAGGCCTGATTACCAACAACGATGAGGTGGCCTACAGAGAGGAGGTAGGCACTCAGACGGCGTGGTGCCAGGTAAACAACCTCTCCCTCAATGTCAGCAAAACAAAGGAGCTGATTGTGGACTTCAGGAGGATCCAGGCTGGACACGCCCCCATCAACACCAGGTGTCGCAGGAAGGCCAAGAAAATCATCAGGGACCACAGCCACCCAAACCATGCCCTGTTCTCCCCGCTTCAATCGATCAGACGCAGGCAGTACAGCAGCATCATGACAAACACTGGAAGACTGACTAATAGTTTCTACCATCAGGCTGCTGAATAGCCAACCCTAGTCAGCTACCCCCCCCCCCCCCCCAAACTGACTTTTACTCTGCTCCCACCTCAACGACATTCATCACTGTTGTTAATATGTATATTAGAGTAAAAAAAAAAAAGTAAAATAATAATTTTTTTATTTCACTTGGTCCCCCACCCCCTCAATGGTCATGCTTCTCCCCCTATGGTCATTCCACCCCACCCCTTCAACAATCTTTACTCTGCCTCCACCCCAATGGACATTTTATTTATTCATCACTGCTACAGTTGTTATGACGTGTGTGTGTGTGTGTATAGTGCTATTTATATTGTAGTTTTTTTTATTACCATTTTCATTGTTTTATTTCACTTACTCCTGCATGTTGAAGCTCGGAGCCTACAATGTTCACTGTACTCTGCAATCACACCTGAAACCCTGTACATGTGACTATTAAAAACTCAATCTGATGTAGAAGGTATTTTAGAAACCTGGTAAAAGTTTTGTGGTTCACCTAGACTACATGCTGTTCTTTTTGTTACCATTACGAACACTGGAAAGTATCAGACCACAACTTACATTATTTCATGTGATGGTTTTCGTTAGGGTCCATTGGATTTAACAGACTTAATTAGACTTGTCACTTTCCTCGCTTATCTATTGCACTTACTGTATCTCCTATCATCTCCCTTTTTTATTTCTCTCCATTCCCCTCTCCCTGCTGTCTCTCTCTCCCTTTCCACTCCTCTCTCCCTTCTTCCTCTGCCTTTTACTCTCCCTTCATTTTCTGTCTGTCTCTTCCCCTCCTCTGCCTCGCTCCCTCTCCCCTCCCTGTGGTGCAGGGCTGGGTCAGGGGGAGGGAGACTGTCTTGTGGACGCTGGTGTCTGGGCTCGAGCAGAGTGGGCGGTGCTCAGTGTCTACTCGGGGCTCTAACGAGAGTGTGATTCATGGCACAGGGGGCACCCTGGGGACAGGATTAGATGTGCTCTGTCTAAGCGCTCCCCCGAGACTACAGATATTTTATCTCCAGAGTGGCAAGACCAGTGCTAGACTTGCAGCTCTGCTTGAACTGTATGTTGTGCCACCGCTGATCAATATGGCTTGATCTTTAATGAATCATTAGTCTCTTTTATTTTTCTAGGCAAGTCAGTTAAGAACAAATTCTTATTTTCAATGACAGCCTAGGAACAGTGGGTTAATTGCCTTGTTCAGGGGCAGAACGACAGATTTTTACCTTGTCAGCTCAGGGATTCGATCTTGCAACCTTTCGGTTACTAGTCCAACGCTTTAACCACTAGGCTACCTCCCACCCCAATGTAGTGATATGTAGTGAGGGCCAGCCAACGAGAGCATACAGGTCGCAGTGGTGGGTAGTGTATGGGGTTTCAGTGACAAAATGGATGGCACTGTGATAGACTACATCCAATTTGCTGAGTAGAGGGTTGGAGGCTATTTTGTAAATAATGTCGAAGCTTGCTTATTTAAAGCTATGAGTGTGAGATATATATTTGTTTCCATCAAAGACTGAGGTCCACCAACAAAAATGGAGTAGTGGAGCAATATTCCAAGGTCCATTCAATGATTATACATTTTCACAAATAGCAAATCAAGTTCTTCCCTCACCTCCCCATAGCTGTGCTCTCAGGTGGACACTTTCCCCTAGCAATTAAAAAAGGTTTGTCAGCTACTGAAAATGTTTATCTAACTCAGAGCCTTGAATGAATAAAAAGCCCTTCCACTATTTGCAATTTTTATTTATTTTACCTTTTTTTAACTAGGCAAGTCAGTTAAGAACAAATTCTTATTTTCAATGACGGCCTAGGAACAGTGCCTTGTTCAGGGGCAGCTCGGGGATTCCTTGTCAGCTCGGGGATTTGAACTTGCAACCTTTCGGTTACTAGTCCAACGCTCTAACCACTAGGCTACGCTGCCGCCCATATGCCACAGTGATGTAGCCCAAATAATCTTTGGCAATGCAGCTGAATTAATGATGATCTTGAAAAGCAGTTGTCTTCATGAGTGTGTTGACCTTTCTCTATGCGTCACCCCCATGAAGCAGCAATTAGCCATTTTGTTTGCGTAGCGATGATGTGAGTGAGAGGGAATAAAGGGATTTTTGGGGCACCCCTGGAGAGAGGTGGTGAAAGCTACACACAGCCTCATTAGCATAGTCACACCACATCTCATTTCCATACAATTACTGGCCATTTTCTGTGTCATTGTTAAGAGGTTGCTTGCTTAGCTTGCCATCCCAAGTCAATTCCCTGCTTGTCAGAATGGATTTATGAATGATGAAAATATGTTAGTTATTTTCTTATTCCTGAACGACATTTCTTTAAATGTATGGGAACGAACAAATATCCTACATGAAATGGCCAATTTATTACAATTCAAGATGTGGCACGAGGGCTGCCTGTTTTATGGATTTTCTGTGTATGAAACAGAGTATTCCCACATTTATAAACCCTTACCCAACAATAAATATGTAATTGATGCTTGTCCCTCTTCTCAGGGGCTTCGTGTATGACAGTAGAAACAACCTTCAGATGAGGGGCCTGGTTGTCCTACTGATGTCCAAGGCAGCCGGTCCCGGCCAGCACAAAGCCTCAGACGTCTTCCCCCAGGATATGGTCAGTGGCATCTACCCCAGGTAAACACGCCTCTCTGGGGCTTTGTGTTCACATTCCTCTATCTTCCTTTCCTTAACTAATTTCCTTTATTACCACTGACTTGGTGAAAAGACAGGAAAATACTTGTCATTGCTCCTGATCTGACAGCACCCACACACACCAGCTCCAATTTATGTCCTTTTTTCTGATGACGACATTCACTCACACAAGCACACATACACAGAATGTTGCCCAGAAGAGGGAATTCTGTGTGAAGATCACTCTACAACCTTGCCAAGTGGTTACCAGAAGTCGCTGTTGTGTTTGGCAGGTGATGCGCTGGGTGTCTGAATGGCCCTTTTCTCCTAGCTGGCAAGCAGCACTGCCTCTACTATAGGATCAGTGAGGGAGTCTGTCAAGCAGGGCATGTGGAGGGGATATTGTGGGGTGGCTGAAATTAATATGCTTACAGTCTGACTTGTCCAAGGTTAATAATTTGGTAAGATTAAGGCACCAGCTATTGACATGACCAACTATTCAGATTAAAGAGAATGAACGGTATCTTAAACTACTAATGTATTTTTTAAATCTTCTGTTTTGGACTCAACGTGGCAATGTCGGGTTCATACATGCATAGTACACCATTTATCTTTTCCTGGCGGAGAAAACCTAGCAGTACATTGAATGCATAAAATATTTGGAGTGGCTGCGGTTCCTGATTTTCTGGAACCTGGAAGTTTTGGACTAAAGATAGAGATTTCTGCACATGTGCAGGATCTGCTGCGTGCTTCCTCCTTCAGTCCTTTCAGCTGTGCTCGCTCACTACTTGACTCCACTGCCGCTTGTTCGAAGAAACGTAGTTCTTTGTCTGTTGTAACAGTGATCAAATCAACATTTTATAAAAAAATAATATTTTAACAAGGCAAGTCAGTTAAGAACAAATTCTTATTTACAATGACGGCCTACACCGGCCAAACCCGGACGACGCTGGGCCAATTGTGCGCCACCCTATGGACTCCCAATCACTGCCGGATGTGATACAGCCTGGAATCGATCCAGAGTGTCTGTAGTGACACCTCTAGCACTCAGATGCAGTTTCTTAGACCGCTGCGCCACTCGGGAGCGCAAGTATGACACAACAGGCAGTCTAGAGATTTCATGTAATTTTTTCAGAAGGGGAGTTAGCCTACATGCAGCTATTTAGGCAAGCTATATACAAAGTATATCAACAAGCAAGACACGGAGAGTCATTTAATGGGAAACCATTGGCTATTGGGAGACAGAGTTCTTATTTCTGGCAGTATGGCAGCATAACTATAAAGATTACATCACATAAAACGCTGATAGTTTTGCCCCAATGCAATCTATTGTGCAATATCTGTTACAAAATACAGATAGCCTTCATATATATTTTTGGGAAGGTTCGTTCAAATCCCCACCAAGTTTTTATTTTAGCTGTTCAGAAATACAGTACCAGTCAAAAGTTTAGACGCACCTACTCATTCAAGAGTTCAATTTTTTTCTTTTTTATTATTTTCTACATTGTAGAATAATAGTGAAGACAACAAAACTATGGAATCATGTGTAAACCAAAAGTGTTAAACATACAAAATATATTTGAGTTTCTTCAAAGTAGCCACCCTTTGCCTTGATGACAGCTTTGCACACTTTTGGCATTCTCTCAACCAGCTTCATGAGGAATACTTTTCCAACAGTCTTGAAGGAGTTCCCACATATGCTGAGCTCTTGTTGGCTGCTTTTCCTTCACTCTGCGGTCCAACTCATCCCAAACCATCTCAATTGGGTTGGATTGATTGTGGAGGCCAGGTCATCTGATGCAGCACTTTATCACTCTCCTTGGTCAAATAGCCCTTACAGAGCCTGGAAGTGTGTTGGGTCATTGTCTTGTTGAAAAACAAATGATAGTCCCACTAAGTGCAAACCAGATGGGATGGCGTATCGCTGCAGAATGCTGGTTAAGTGTGCCTTGAATTCTAAATAAATCACTGACAGTGTCACCAGAAAAGCACCCCCATACTATCACACCTCCTGGAGATCATCCGTTCACCTACTCTGCGTCTCACAAAGACATGGCAGTTGGAACCAAAAATCTCAAATCTGGACTCATCAGACCAAAGGACAGATTTCCACCGGTCTAATGTCCATTGCTCGTGTTTCTTGGCACAAGCAAGTCTCTTCTTCTTATTGGTGTCCTTTAGTAGTGGTTTCTTTGCAGCAATTCGACCATGAAGGCCTGATTCACGCAGTCTCTGAACAGTTGATGTTGAGATGTCTGTTACTTGAACGCTATGACGCATTCATTTGGACTGCAATATGAACGTATCCTCTGCAGCAGAGGTAACTCTGGGTCTTCCTTTCCTGTCTCATGAGAGCCATTTTCATCACAGCAGTTGATGGTTTTTGCAACTGCACTTGAAGAAACTTTCAAAGTTCTTGAAATGTTCTGGATTGACTGACCTTCATGTCTTAAAGTAATGATGGACTGTCATTTCCCTTTGCTTATTCGAGCTGTTCTTGCTATAATATAGACTTGGTCGTTAACCAAATAGCCCTATCTTCTGTATACCACCCCTACCTTTTCACAACACAACTGATTGGCGCAAACAGATTAAGAACAATAAATCCCACAAATTAACTTTTAATGAGGCACACCTGTTATTTGAAATGCATTCCAGGTGACTACCTCATGAAGCTGGTTGAGAGAATACCAAGAGTGTGCAAAGCTGTCATCAAGGCAAAGGGTGGCAACTTTGAATAATCTCAAATATAAAATATATTTTGATTTAACACTTTCCATATGTGTTATTTCATAGTTTTGATGTCTTAACTATTATTCAACAATTTATAAATTAGTATAAATAAAGAAATCCTGAAATGAGTAGGTGTGTCCAAACTTTTTACTGGTACAGTAGGATGCAAAGACAGGCTACATCATAATGTCGTTCAAATTGGTTGAGCGGTTCAGAAAAGGATGAGTAAAGCACAGAGTAAAGAGAGTAACTTGAACGTGTGTGTAAAATAACAACGTGATTCGAATCCTTAGTTTTGAGAAAGTGGTTTCTGGAGGGGCAGGAGAACTCTGTAATCGTATCCTTGGTTTAAAATATTTAGTGATTGTGAGTTGCGCGCTCGTCCCTTTCATTGTGAAACTGCACTTACAAATTCTTAACATACTGTATTGTACGCATTGGAATTAGTAACAAATCATGCGAATTGGATGACGTAACATATCAATCATACGAAATGGATAGTGGACATCCACAAATGAATACGTAACATATCATAATAAATGGAGGGACACAAATGTATTGTCAACACGGTCAGAAACACTCTGCTCACAACCGTTTATCTTTTAAATTGTGTCGCTGGCGTGTTGTTTGAATTTTGGAATATAAATTGCGCAGTAGGCATAAGGCTTTTAACAGGCGCGAGTCCATCTTTATCCTGTTGGCACAACACTAACTTTTTACGCGCTCGAGAAATGTATAGTGAATCAAACGTTAACCCACTTTTTAGATAACAAAAAGTTAGGTCGATATTTTCTTATGTCAACCATCCATCAAAATCAAATAATTACATGTGTCCGCCTTTTGTCTTTATAAACGTTCACACACGTATTCCATGATATGGGGTAATCTGGGCAACATCAACTGTTGATTACCAGTGATAATCATTCACGTAATGTTACCATATGCTATATATAACCAATACTCATCTTCCGAGGAAATAGGGTATTTGATGCAAACATAAGTATAATTTTCCATTGTATAAATGTATATTAAATGATTTATAGATACAAAGTGCTTTCATTTCTAAACGGTAAAACAAAGTTGTATGAAAATACCCTCAAATAAAAGGTCACATTCTGTACTGTTGCCTCAGATGAAACATTTTATTTCAAATCCAAAGTGAGTATAGAGCCAAATTAAACTTTTAGCTACACTTTCCAAATAAATACAGAGGAGTGTATGTTCGCTGTCAGCTGGTAGCTACTGTAGGGAAGTTACAATCTAATGAAGCATTTTGTTAAATAACAAATTATTTTAGTCCAGGGGTCATGTTAACCCAGGATTCTGCTTTTTTTCATGCAGAGAAGGAAAAACTGCTTTTACAAAAAAAGGTTTTTCTCCGTTAAAATGGAAGATTAACATTTGGAAGTGTAGCTGGCTACATTCTTTCTATAATTAACATTATAATTATAATTGCCATGCATTGTTTTTACAAAAATACAAATTAACTTGTGTGGCACATCTGTCTGTTGTCATTTGATGATAAATATTTTTTTGCTGAAATGTGTTTCACAAAATGAAAAGATGAAATGTCTTGAGTCAATAAGTATTTAACCCTTTTGTTATGGCAAGCCTAAATAAGTGTGGTCAACAAGTCACATAAGTTGCATGGACTCTGTGTGCAATAATTGTTTAACATGATTTTTAAATGACTACCTCATATCTGTACCCCACACATACAATTGTCTGTAAGCTCCCTCAGTTGAGCAGTGAATTTCAAGCACAGATTCAACCACAAAAACCAGGGAGGTTTTCCATTGGTTCGCAAAGAAGGGCACCTATTGATAGATGGGTAAAACAAATAAAAAAGCAGACATTGAATATCCCTTTGAGCATGATGCAGTTATTAATTCACTTTGGATGATATATCAATACACCCAGTCACTACAAAGATATAGGCACCCTTCTTAAATCAGTTGCAAAAAAAGAAGAAATATAAGGAAACCACTAAGGGATTCCACTCCGAGGCCAATGGTGATTTTAAAACAGAGTTTAGTGGCTGTGATGGGAGATAACTGAGGCTGGATCAACAACATTGTAGTTTCTCCACAATATTTAACATAAGTTAGAGTGAAAATAAATAAAAATATTCCAAACCATGCATACGGTTTCCAATATGGCAAAAATTTGTACTTTTTGTCCAGAATAAAAAGCATTATGTTTGTGGCATATCTAACACATCACCGAGAACATATTTTCAAGCATGGTGGTGGCTGCATCATGTTATGGGTATGCTTATCATTGGCAAGGACTAGGGAGTTTTTTAGGATAAAAAGAAACAGAATGGAGCTAAGTACAGGCTAAATCCTAGAGAGAAAAAACATAGCAGAATTGCAAAGGAAAATCCATATTTCAGACTGTCCAATAAAAGATAGGCAAAAGAACAGATACTGGACAGAGGAACTCATCCTAGAAGGCCAGCATCCCGGGTTCGCCTCTTCACTGTTGACGTTGTGACTGGTGTTTTGTGGGTACTATTTAATGAAGCTGCCAGTTGAGGACTTATGAGGCGTCTGTTTCTCAAACTAGACACTAATGTACTTGTCCTCTTGCTCAGTTGTGCACCGGGGCCTCCCACTCTTCTTTCTATTCTTGTTAGAGACAGTTTGTGCTGTTCTGTGAAGGGAGTCGTACACAGCGTTGTACGAGATCTTCAGTTTCTTGGCAATTTCTCGCATGGAATAGCCTTCATTTCTCAGAACAAGAATAGACTGATGAGTTTCAGAAGAAAGTTATTTGTTTCTAGACATTTTCCTTAAATCTGCTGTTTCCAGCTACAATAGTCATTTACAACATTAACAATGTCTACACTGTATTTCTGATCAATTTGATGTTATTTTAATGGACCAAAAAATGTGTTTTTTTTCAAAAACAAGGACATTTCTAAGTGACCCCCAAACTTTTGAACGGTAGTGTATGTTCCTGAGTGGCCTAGTTACAGTTTTGACTTAAATTGTCCTGAAAATCTTTAGCAAGACTTGAAAATGGCTGTCTAGCAATGATCAACAACCAACTTGACAGAGCTTGAAATTAAGTAATATTGGGCAAATATTGTACAATCCAGGTGTGCAAAGCTCATAGACTTATCCAGAAAGACTCACGGCTGTAATTGCTGCAAAAGGTGATTCTAACATGTATTGACTCTGCGGTTTTAATCATTATCTAATCAAGATATTGTATATTAGTGTTTTATTTTCCATACATTTTGCTAGATTTTTTTCCACTTTCAAATTAGAGTATTTTGTGTAGATCATTGACAAGAAATTACACTTAAATCCATTTTAATCACACTTTCTAACACAAAAAAATGTGGAAAAAGTAATGGGGTGTGAATACTTTCTGAAGGCACTGTATGTGACATCGAGCACAATTTTCAGATACCTTTTTGGCTCTTGAGTGCTACTTTTAAAGCTACTGGCTTAAAGTATACACAACCTTGTAGTGTCTCTTAAAAAAAAAAGCTAATCTACATCATCCTTTTTTTAAGTCACTGCAAGATGTTGCATCCAGTTTCATGGCCTCGTGCCTTTATGTCATGTGTCGTGACTCATGATGACTAACTATTGTATTGTACTCACTGACATTTGCATACACAATCATATGTGTGTAGACACACACACTAAACCTAACCCTAGCTCCTAACCCCAACACTAATTCTAACCTGAACCCTAAACCCCCTACAAATAGCATTGTGGGGACTAACAAAATGTCCCCAGTTGGTCAAATTAGTTTTTGTTTACTATTCTTGTGGGGACATGTCCACACACACGCAAACTCAGAGAAATCTCTGCTGGGTCACCTCATTTGCTCCTTTCACTTTTTCTGTACCACAACCCCCCCCCCTTTTCCTCTCTCTCCTTCTGTCTTACCCCCTCTTCCCTGTCAGAGTGTGGGCTCATTAGCACCTGGGCCAGAGCACTGATGGGGGGATTGATTGATACCTCTAGGGGAATGTTCTCCCCCCTTCTGACAGCCAGCATTTGTAAAATGTCTCCCACTCCAGTGCCCAATACTGATGGCTCACCAGGGAACTAAACACAGAGAGAGGGCCAGAGCTGTACAGAATCAGAGAGATGGAGAGAGAAAGACAGACAGAATCAGAGAGAGTGAGAGAGGCCAGATACACAGCTGTATTGCAGGGTAATGGGGACCCTGTAGAGGGAGGAAAATGGAACAGAACACTCAGGACAATGGGCGTGTTGGGGGCGGGAACGCCTCAGCGAGATGGCATCAGTTGCTATGCAACCGGGTGCCGAAGCTATTTATACACAAGTCCCCTTTTTCCTCTCCTGGCGAAGACGCTGCTTATCATGAGTTGTAGATCTAAGGCAGAGAAGGGGCGAGGATTCTGTAGGGGTCCTAGGGTGGGGTGGGAGGAGTGGTGAATATCGTCAGAATAGCTCCTAGTGCCAACATTATTATTTAGCTGCGTTTGTACAGGATGTACTCAATATCCTGCTTTTTACTTTTGCTGCTGTAACAATGTGTTCGGTATTTGTCTGATATATTTGTACCAAGGTTACATTTGATGTAGGGAGTATGAACATAAAAATTATTAAACTATTTTGAATGTTGAATCCAATAATCAAATAGGCCTATTTTGAATGTAAGGTCTAATTACATCTTGTTAAATTAGATCAATTGTTCTCAACATTTAGGCTGTCATTTTCATCCCTAACTTGAATTGTCTGTTAAAACATCTACAGCAACACAATTGAATCCTGTGTGTTAACAATAATATCAATGCAGTGTCAGGGATTGAAATGAAAGACATTGCCAAATTTTCTCCACAGAAGGGGGACAATAGATATGATTGAGCAGAGAAATAAATTACAATATTGCATTTTAATAACGACTCTCTCTGAGCAACTGTAGAACATGCAATTACCTGCCGTTAGACAAAGCACATATGTGTATGGGCAGGAACAATTAGAATTGACAGACGACTGGAATTGAAATGTCTTATCAGGACTGTTTCACACCGGCTGAAAGATGGTCCTAAGTGGCCATCAGCGCACCCATCCCTGGCTCCCTCCACAGACCGATCCCCCTGTCTGTCTCGCCCTGGCAGGCTCAGCCCATATGGAGAGGGACGTAATTATCCACCCGCAATGAATGAATCAACATTTGATTATAGGCTTCCTCAGGCCAAGTTCAAAAACCAGTTGATCGTCTTTTTTATGGTAATCAAGAACAGCACTGAGTAAAGGCTTTTTTTCTCAATAATGGTAAACTTTTTTCTCTAGGTTATATAAAATCTATTTAAAAATAATCTCTGAAAAATCGTCATTTGTAGGATGTGTGAACGCGCTTTGGTGATGCAATTTCACTTCCTTATGCTATAAAATACATTTTATAGCATTTTAATCCAAATTATAATTATTAATGTTCGGAATCGTTAAGTGGTGTTTTCCTCTAACAGAACATTAACATATCCAAAAAGTCGGATTTCGTAAACTAATACATCCGATAATAACCACTGAGCGCTTTTGATATAGCGGTGCAGGTTTCTCGTAACCGCTGTTGAGGATTTTACATTTTGTGGTCGTCTTCAAAGTTGTATCAGCAGGTCGAAAAAACCAACATCATCATGACAGACCTAAATTAAATGAAAGACTTTCGAGAAGAAATATGACACGTTCAATGTGAAAGTGAGCCTGTCAGGTAGTCAGTAGCCTTAATAATACTAGCACATAATCCAGCCTGACACGATGCAATTTTCCTGATTAATTCCTTTTTTTTAGCACTTTTTTTCCCGTCTGGCCGTCACCCTAATTCTGGCCATGCTACAATGGAAAACCTTCCAGTAACTTATGAACGGATTATGATGAAGACATGAGGTCTGGACCATTGGTTTTCTTTAGAGGATTGTCTACACAATTTAGTCATTGGTCAAACTGTGTTTTTGATTAGACACCCTATAATTTGCACTTTTGATCTTTAAACCATTGTAACATTTGATACATGCTTTTGTAGAAGTGAATGTGAAATAGAATGAGTATTGGGGAAAGTGACACATTTTGTTGTTTTGGATTTGAAATTATACAATGACTGAGGTTAATGTACAGACCGTCAGCCACTCCTCAGTTTTAGAAATGTAGAAATTACAGCATTTTTTTTTTCATAGTCCCCCCCGCCCGCCCGCCCATTTTAGGGGATCAAAAGTATTGGAACAAATTCACTTATGTGTATTAAAGTAGTAAAAGGTTTAGTATTTGGTCCCATATTCATTGCACGCAATGACTACATAAATATTGTGACTATAAATTAGTTGGATGAATGCTGTTTGTTTTGGTTGTGTTTCTGATTATTTTGTGCCCAATAGAAATTAATGGTAAATAATGTATTGTCATTTTGGAGTCACTTTTATTGTAAATAAGAATATAATGTTTCTAAACACTTCTACATGGATGTGGAAGCTACCCTGATTTTGAATAATCCTGAGTGAGAAAGTTAGACGCACAAATATATATGCTAACCTCCCCTCTTATTGTAATGGTGAGAGGTTAGGATGTTTTGGGGGTATGATATTTGTGTGGCTGTAACTTTTGGTCCCCTAAAATGGGGGGGACTATGTACAAAGAGTACTGTAATTTCTTAACGGTTCACCCTATATGGATGAAAATACCCTCAAATTAAAGCAGATACCCACAGACTTCCAGTCATTGTTCTAATGCTAGTTAGTATTGGCTCATGAAACTACCTTTAACTTGCTTCATACTGGAGACATAAAAATGGTATCCACTAGTTAATCTGACTAGGGAAGTAGATAAAGGGCCTCATTGCCAAAATCCCAAAGTATTATTTTAACCTCGTTATATCATATTTAAATCCAAATTGCTGGAGTGCAGAGTCAAAACAACAAAATGTGTCTATGTCCAATACCTTTGGAGCTCACTGTATGTGTTAAATTTGATGTTTTATTGATGTCATAAAGTGTGTTTTTCTCCTCTGCAGCCAGCGGAACCTGGCTGAAATCACAGAGCTCATCCACACGGCTTTCCTGGTGCACCGTGGGATTGTCAATCTCAAGGAGTGGACCAACTCAGACGGACCCCTGAAGGACATGCAGTTTGGAAACAAGATGGCCGTTCTCAGTGGGGACTTCTTGCTCGCTAACGCCTGCACCGGACTGGCCCAGCTAAACAATACTAAGGTATGAAATAGTCATCATATAACAAATTCTGTTGGAGATAGAAAGATTTCTTGCCCTGGAGCTTTTTTGTTCGGCCTTCAAATTAGTCTTCCAAAATGCAATCTGAATTCAGCATTTACATGTCTGAGGTCTCAATAGTTTTTCAGTGAGATGAAATGATACTTGACAATGTTGAGATCGTTGCAGTATGGCTAACGATATTGATGAGAACACAAACCGTCTAAGCGGAGGAGTTAAACACCACTCAATTTTTCCTGGCTGTTGTGGATTGATTGAATCAACAAATCTATTCTCTCACTTAGACCTCTGGCAGGCTGACAGATACTCACACACATAAATAAATAAAAATATGTTTGGGTGGGAATAATTCACCCGCATATATACAGTACGTAGAAGAGGTTGCGTTCTCTTACGGCCTTCTACTCATTCTTACCAAGCACTTCTGCAGATTATGTTTGTGTGTCTGTGCATGTGTCCGTGTCTGGGTGCAGGCATGGGTGTCACAGATCACTTCGTGTGTACGCTGGCAACCCATTGCTGACAATCTGTGACGAAGCTCAACTGTCAGAATGTGGCTGCACAAAATAATCGAAATAACCTATTTTCTCTCTGCTTTGCAATCTTAACAAATTCTCCTCCTTGCATCAGCTCAGATGGTTCATGCTCAGATAGAAAAACGGGCATTTAAAATGCCACCTCAGGTCATGGTGATCATGATCAAAGGGATAGTAGAAGTACTTTTTCCCCCCTCAAATACATTTGGGCATATTACAGCAAATACATCTGGCAGCTTTCAGAGGTTGTCAGTAACAGTAAACATAGGCATTATTACACCTTCACCTTATTACACTTTCATGTGTTTTGCAGTGTTAATATCTTTTCACCATTTCATCACATTCTAGAGCTCCCCCTGCTGGACAGACATGCATGTCAAAAATATGTTTGGGTGGGAATAATGCACCCCTATATACACAGTAAGTAGAACAGGTTGCTTTCTCGTATGGCCTTCTACTCATTCTTACCAAGTACCCACTCTTTCCCTCAGATGAAATCATATGTTATTGGTCGGATACACATATTGAGCAGATGTTATCACAGATGCATCAAAATGCTTATGTTTATAGCTCAAAGTGCAGTATACCTAAATTAAAATAAAGAAATATCAGAACGAGCAATGGCATAACCTGGAATATATACATATAGTTGAAGTCGGAAGTATACATACACCTTAACCTGAATTTAAATGTATTTGGCTTTCACAATTCCTGACATTTAATCCTTGTAAAAATCCCTGTCTTAGGTCACTTAGGATCACCACTTTATTTTAAGAATGTGAAATGTCAGAAAAATAGTAGTGATTTTATTTCAGCTTTTATTTCTTTCATCACATTCCCAGTGTGTCAGAAGTTTACATACACTCAATTACTATTTGGTAGCATTGCCTTTAAATTGTTTAACTTGGGTCAAACGTTTAGGGTAGCCTTCCATAAGCTTCCCACAATAAGTTGGGTGAATTTTGGCCAATTCCTCCTGACCGATCTGGTGTAACTGAGTTAGGTTTGTAGGCCTCCTTGCTCGCACACACTTTCAGTTCTGCCCACAAATTTTCTATAGGATTGAGGTCAGGACTTTGTGATGGCCACTCCAAAACCTTGACTTTGTTGTCCTTAAGCCATTTTCGCACAGCTTTGGGAGTACGCTTGGGGTCATTGTCCATTTGGAAGACCCATTTGCGACCAAGCTTTAACTTCTTGACTGATGTCTTGAGATGTTTCTTCAATATATCCACAATTTTCCTCCTTCATGATGCCATCTATTTTGTGAAGTGCACCAGTCCCTCCTGCAACAAAGCACCCCCACAACCGTGCTTCACGGTGGAGATGGTGTTCTTCGGCTTGCAAGCCTCCCCCTTTTTTCTCCAAAGATAACGATGGTCATTATGGCCAAACAGTTCTATTTTTGTTTCACCAGACCAGAGGACATTTCTCCAAAAAGTACAATCTTTGTCCCCATGTGCACTTGCAAACCGTAGTCGGGCTTTTTTATTGGCGGTTTTGTAGCAGTGGCTTCTTCCTTGCTGAGCGGCCTTTCAGGTTATGTCGATATAGGACTTGTTTTACTGTGGATATAGATACTTTTGTACTGGTTTGCACTTTTCGCACCAAAGTACGTTCATCTTTTGGAGACAGAACACATCTCCTTCCTGAGCGGTATGACGGCTGCGTGGTCCCATGGTGTTTATACTTGCGTACTATTGTTTGTACAGATGAACGTGGTACCTTCAGGTGTTTGGAAATTGCTCCCAAGGATGAACCAGACTTGTGGAGGTCTACAACATTTTTTCAGAGGGGTTTTCTTTTTGATTTTCCCATGATGTCATGCAAAGAGGCACTGAATTTGAAGGTAGGTCTTGAAATACATCCACAGGTACACCTCCAATTGTCTCAAATTATGTCATTTAGTCTATCAGAAGCTTCTAAAGCCATTACATAATTTTCTGGAATTTTCCAAGCTGTTTAAAGGCACAGTCAACTTAGTGTATGTTAACTTCTGACCCACTGGAATTGTGATAGTGAATTATAAAGTGAAATAATCTGTCTGTAAATAATTGTGTCGGCACATCTGGGGAAGGGTACCAAAACATTTCTGCAGCACTGAAGTTCCCCAAGAACACATTGACCTCCTCCATTCCTAGAGCTGGCCGCCCGGCCAAACTGAGCAGTCGGGGGAGAAGGGCTTTGGTCAGGGAGGTGACCAAGAACCCGATGTAACTCTAACAGAGCTTCAGAGTTCCTCTGTGGAGATGGGAGAACCATGGGAGAACCAGAAGGACAACCATCTCTGCAGCACTCCACCAACCAGTCCTTTATGGTAGAGTGGCCAGACGGAAGCCACTCCTCAGTAAAAGGCATACTGAGGCCCACTTGGAGTTTGCCAAAAGGACGATACCTTATATACATACATAAGTATTCAGACCCTTTGAGATGAGACTCGAAATTGAGCTCAGGCGCATCCTGTTTCCATTATTCATCCTTGAGATGAAAACTTGGAGTCCACCTGTGGTAAATTTCAATTGATTGGACAATTTGGAAAGTCACACGCCTGTCTATGTAAGGTTTCATAGTTGACAGTGCATGTCAGCAAAAACCAAGCCATGATTTCGAAGGAAATTTCCGTAGAGCTCTGAGACAGGATTGTGTCGAGGCACAGCGCTGGAGAAGGGTATCTGTGCCTCCCCAAGAACATAGTGGCCTCCATCATTCTTAAATGGAAAAAGTTTGGAACCACCAAGACTCTTCCTAGAGCTGGCCGCCTGGCCAAACTGAGCAATCGGGGGAGAAGGGCCTTGGTCAGGGAACCATCTCTGTATCACTCCACCAAACAGGCCTTTATGGTAGTGTCCAAACGGAAGCCACTCCTCAGTAAAATGCACATGCCAGTCCGATTGGAGTTCTGCTTTGTAAAAATGGGTTAGTGTATAGGTTGATTTAATTAATTTTAGAATAAGGCTTTAACGTAACAAAATCTAGAAAAAGACAAGGGGTCTGAATAATTTCCGAAGGCACTGTATGTTGTGGGTAAAACAGTATGTCAACATTATTAAAGTGACCAGTGTTCAATGACTATGTACATAGTGCAGCAGGGTAGAGTACCGGGTGGTAGCTGGCTAGTAACAGTTACAAAGTTCAGGGCAAGGTACTGGGCAGAGGCTGGCTACTGATGATTATTTAACAGTCTCATAGCCTGGAGATAGAAGCTGTTTCTCTCTGTCCCAGCTTTGATGCACCTGTACCGTCTCCGCCGTCTAGATGCTAGCAGGGTGAACAGGCCGGGTGGCTAAGGTCCTTGATGATCTTCTTGGCCTTCCTGTGATACCGGGTGCTGTAGATGTCCTGAAGGGCAGGCAGTGTGCCCCCTGTGATGCGTTGGGCTGACTGCACCAACCTTTTATAGAGCCCTACGGTTGTGGACGGTGCAGTTGCCATACCAGGCGGTGATACAGGCCGACAGGATTCCCTCAATGGTGCATCTGTAGAAATGTGTTTGTCTTAGAGACCAAGCCAATTTTCTACAGCCTCCAAAAGGTTGAAGAGGCGCTGTTGTGCCTTTTTCACCACACCGTCTGTCTTGATGCAAATTTACTGACCTCGACTTCTGGATGATAGCGGGGTGAATAGGCCGTGGTTGATCTCCTTGATAATCTTTTTGGCCTTCCTCTGACATGGGGTGCTGTAGATGTCATGGAGGGAAGGTAGTTTGCCCCCGGTGATGCGTTGGGCAGACCGCACCACACTCTGGAGAGCCCTGTGTTTGAAGTTGCCATACCAGGCAGTGATACAGCCCGACAGGATGCTCTCAATTGTGCATCTGTAAACATTTGAGGGTTTTAGGGGCCAAGCCAAATTTCTTCAGCCTCCTGAGGTTGTAGAGACTCTTGCACCTTCTTCACCACACTGTCTGTGTGGGTAGATGATTTCAGATCGTCAGTGATGTGTACGCCAAGGAACTTGAAGCTTTCCACCTTGTCTACCGCGATCCTGTCGATGTGGATAGGGGCGTTCTCCCTCTGCTGTTTCCTGAATTCCACCATCAGCTCGTTTTGTTGAGTGAGGTTATTTTCCTGGCACCACTCTCCCAGGGCCCTCACCACCTCCCTGTAGGCTGTCTCGTCATTGTTGGTAATCAGGCCAACTACTGTTGTGTCGTCTGCAAACTTGATGATTGAGTTGAAGGCGTGGGTGAACACGGAGTACAGGAGTGGGCTGAGCACGCACCCTTTTAGGGCCCCTGTGTTGAGGATTAGCGAAGTGGTTCAGTTACCTTTGCTTTTTTGGGTACAAGAACAATGGTGGACATCTTGACGCAAGTGTGGACAGCAGACTGGGATAGGGAGAGATTGAATATGTCTGTAAACACTCCAGCCAGCTGGTCTGTGCATGCTCTGAGGCTAGGGATGCCGTCTGGACCGGCAACCTTGCGAGGGTTAACACGCTTAAATGTCTTACTCACGTCGGCCACGGAGAAGGAAAGCCCACAGCAATACACTTGGTAGCGGGCGATGTCAGTGGCTGTGTTATCCTCAAACTGGGCAAAGAAGGTGTTTAGCTTGTCCGGAAGCAAGACGTCGGCGTCCGCGACGTGGCTGGTTTTCCCTTTGTAGGCCCTGCCACATGCGTCTCGTGTCTGAGCTGTTGAATTGCGACTCCACTGTGTGTCTGTACTGACATTTGGCTCTTCTTTTTTTTATTACCTTACGGAGGGAATAACTACACTGTTTGTATTCGGCCATATTCCCAGTCACCTTGCCATGGTTAAATGCGGTGGTTCAGTTTTCAGTTTTGCGCTAATGCTGCCATCTATCCAGGGTTTCTGGTTTGGGTAGCTTTTAATAGTCACAGTGGGTACAACATCACCTATACATTTCCTGATAAACTCAGTCACCATATCCGTGTATTCGTCAATGTTATTCTCAGAGGCGACCCGAAACATATCAAAACAATAAGTACTCACACTTGTGTTTAAACTATGTTCATGACACTGCCTATTAAACAAAAGGACAATGACAACCATATTCAATCCTTAATGGAGAATAAAATGTTTTAAACTCACCAATTGCTTGAGGTGTGATGTTAAATTGTATTTTTTTGTTTTGTGTTTGTGTCACCAAGACAGACATGACTGTAGTAGCAGTTGTAGCATTAGCACTGTGGTTTCGCAAAATATATTTTTTTAGGAGAGCAATTCATCTGGATTATGTGTCCCGGCTTTGAGAGGAATCCTAGGCCGGTACTTGTATAAATGGTAAAGTGATCTCAGAGCCCAGCTCCGGTTTCTCTCCCTCACAGACCTGTCGGCAAAACACGATCCGCCTGGATTTGGGAATAGAGTAAGGGGGAGGCGGGGGCTTATCTGATACTTTCCCCAAAAATGTTCCTCATACCCAGCCTAACAAAGATAGCACATCTGGTAGCACTTTAGGTGCATTGTCCTTTTGGGCCTTTTGTGAGGCTGGTTACCCAGAGGTCACTACTAAGACAGACAGTGCAACCACTTTTTTAAATTATGAAGAAAAAAAAACGTTAATGTATTGAGGGAGTACAATGTATGAATTCTCTTTTTCTTGTCATCTACGTAGACCTGTAAATTTTTGCCCATACGCTGTTCTTTCTGAAAAATTGGTTGTGAAAGAAGATAAAGCTAACCTTTTGTAAAAATCATGGTTTGAGATTTAAACTCAGTCACTGGTTTGAACAATCATAAAATAAGGTGTCTGATTGAATTTACTTTGGAGGATTAGTATCACATGTGTAAGCAAGGGTGCTATTTAAAATGTAGTCATGGATGCCCCCTGCAAGAGGGATATGGCAACTGCAGACAGATGACACAAGTTTAGTGGAGCTTAATGAGACAAAGCTGTTCAGCCTCCCAAAATTCTTTGACTTGGCATCCCAAAGGTCACAATTTTACCTGGGGCAAGTTGAATCTAAATAAGAAAAAACTAATTTAGTAAGAAGAACCTTTTTAATTTTTGAACATTTATTCCACATGCCCGCACACCTGGACCTAGTAGAATTCCTCGAAGGCGAGGGAGGGGGCTAGTGAAGAACATCTAAATCATGATGAATGTACGATACCACCCAGCAACACACTGTTGAACAGAGTGAAGTTATATCTAAAACAAGAAGAAGGTATCAATACCGAGTTGGGTTCTTAATGACAAAGAGCCACAGCAACAGATGTCAGACCACTGCTCAAGAGCCTCATCAACACCCACAGCCCCCATGACATTTCCTGATTTCTGCCTTGCCATCTGCCTTTCAGCTCCTCAGACTTGATACCTGATAAAGCCTCATAATATTTCAGTTTAAACTGGAGGTCGCTATAAATAAAAATTGAAAAAGCTCAGTCTGGGTGTACTTAAAGAAAACAGCAGGCAGTCCTCACTGGTCTGATAATGTGAGGAGTTAGAGCTGGTCAATTCACAGCCCAGACACCCACTAAGTCTCAACCCTTATGTTTACAGCCACTCCCTTAGTCTAGATCCCATCCTCTATACCAAGGATCAACAACTAGATTCAGCTGCGGTACAATTGTTTTCTTGAGATGGTCAGGGCACCGGAACATAATTACAAATAATTTGTAGACTGCACATTTTCTGCAAGAAGCCCAAAAATATTTAATATTTGAGTAACACTTTACTTGACATGCCATAACACTGTCATGACCCATATATTTACGGCTGGTTATGACACCTGCATAAGTGTCAAAACCCACATTTATTCAAATGTATTTTTCCCCCTTTTCCCTTGTGCGCAATTATAATTTAATATGGTCAATTTCATAAAATGTTGTGCGACAAACGTACAGTTGACATGTAGTCTATGGTGTAATGGAATATTTTGCGTTGTGTGGTAGGTTTTGACACTCTTATGAAGGTGTCATAACCAACCATAAAATAATGCAATATGTCACGTGTTATGATGCTGGGTGTCAAGTTAAAGTGTTACCCATTGACTAAAACATAATCATTTCAAACCTTGCTTACATTTGTATACAAGCACACCTCTCTCTGTGTGGGAATACTTTGGGGAACAGATTTCCAACATTAAAATCACTTGGAGCTGGTGTTTAGTCTTTTATGTCCAACAATAAAAATGTAAAAAATACATATATACAGTACCAGTCAAACATTTGGACACGCCTACTCATTCAAGGGTTTTTTATTTTTACTATTTTCTACATTGCAGAATAATGAAGACATCAAAACTATGAAATAACACATGGAATTATGTAGTAACCAAAAAAAGTCTTAAACATATCAAAATACATTCTCTCAACCAGCTTCACCTGGAATGCTTTTCCAACACTCTTGAAGGAGTTCCTACATATGCTGAGCACTTGTTGGCTGCATTTCTTTCAACCTGCGGTCCAACTCATCCCAAACCATCTCAATTGGGTTGAGGTCGGGTGGTTGTGGAGGCCAGGTAATTTGATGCAGCACTCCATCACTCTCCTTCTTGGTCAAATAGCCCTTACATAGCCTGGAGGTGTGTTGAGTCATTGTCCTGTTGAAAAACAAATGATAGTCCCACTAAGCCAAAACCAGATGGGATGGCATATCGCTGCAGAATGCTATAGTAGGCACACTGGTTAAGTGTGCCTTGAATTCTAAATAAATCACTGACAGTGTCACCAGCAAAACACCATCACACCTCCTCCTCCATGCTTCATGGCGGAGATAATCCGTTCACCTACTCTGAGTTTCACAATGACACGGCGGTTGGAACCAAAAATAAAACATTTGGTCTCATCAGACCAAAGGACAGATTTCCACCAGTGTAATGTCCATTGCTCATGTTTCTTGGCCCAAGCAAGTCTCTTCTTATTGGTGTTTATTGGTGTTTCTTTGCAGCAATTCGACCATGAAGGCCTGATTCACACAGTTGATGTTGAGATGTGACTGTTACTTGAACACTGAAGCATTTATTTTGGCTTCTATTTCTGAGGCTGGTAATGCTAATGAACTCTGGGTCTTCCTTTCCTGTGGCGGTCCTCATGTACTTTAGATTTGTGTGTATTGTTGTGAAATTGTTAGATATTACTGCACTGTTAGAGCTAGAAACACAAGCATTTCGTATCATCTGCTAAACATGTGAAATAAAATTTGATTTGAGAGCCAGTTTCATCAGCTTGATGGTTTTTGCAACTGCACTTTAAGAAACGTTCAAAGTTTTTGAAATGTTTTGCATTGACTGACCTTTATGTCTTAAAGTAATGATGGACTGTCATTTCTCTTTGCTTAGTTAAGCTGTTCTTGCTATAATATGGACTTAGCCCTATTTGGTAAAAGACCATCTTCTGTATACCACCCCTACCATGTCACAACACAACTGATTGATTGGCTCAAATGCAATAAGAAGATATTCCACAAATTAACTTAAGGCACACCTGTTAATTGAAATGCATTCCAGGTGGCTACCTCATGAAACTGGTTGAGAGAATGCCAAGAGTGTGCAAAGCTGTCAAAGGCAAAGGGTGGTTACTTTGAAGAATCTCAAATAAAATAAATACATTGTTTAACACTTTTTTGTTTACTACATGATTCCATGTGTTATTTAATAGTTTGTCTTCACTATTATTCTACAATGTAGAAAATAATAAAAAGTAAGAAAAATCCTTGAATGAGTAAGTGTGCCCAAACATTTGACTGGTGCTGTGTATAGATTTTTAGTTGTTGTTGCTCAGAAAACTTGGGGGGCCAAATACAATCCTGTTGGGGAACCCTGCCCTATACCATCTCTCTTTAGAGCAATTTCAATACTACATAAAAGTGCTTTCATGGTGGTTAACCAAAGCTTTTTTTATTTTGTGTTTGACAGGTTGTGGAGTTGATCTCAAGTGCCATTGGTGACTTGGTGCAGGGAATCTACCATGAGATGCCCAACAGTTTGGAGGTAAGACCATTTCCATACCACTACCAGGGACAGTGTAGCTAGTTAGCTGTAAACTCACCTAAACAAACTCACCTAAACAAACTGCACTGTCAATTTAGGAGTCTACAATCTCACCATGTTCAACCTGCAGATCGATGTGCCTCACAGAGTGGAGTCTTAACATACGCAACAGCAGATATACTTTTGAGGAGATGGGGAAATGTTGTCCATGCTACATCAATGGGCCACACAGTGCATTCTGGGACAAGGAGCCCTCCTTCAAGGAGTGAATGGGAGTCTATTGGGCGCTAGCTCAAAAACACAACATTTGCTTGAATTTCGTCAACAGAAAGTACAACATTACAAATCCTTTCTGAGATGTTAGATAATTAACTTGCTCTCCTGTAATATCGAATAGCTTTGGAATCATGACATACTTTCGAGGACATGGGCACGTTTCTTCGACATATACATTGACTTTGAGAAGGGATTGCGTGACGATTAGCGTAGCAACCACGACGTAGCATGACAATGTGAACGTGATTGGTCGACAGTCTGCTGTGTGTGGCTTTATACTTTCCTTCATTCATTTGATACCTATCTATAATATCTCTGGCAATGCAGCCTGGACTAAAGAGGCAGACAAATAGGAAATGTGCTAGACCCTCCATTAAATTACACATTTCTCAAGGTAGGAATATCGCAAAAATATGATCAATGGCTCATTCGAGAGAAGACATCCTCCCGAGTTATGACAGACAGTATTGAAGTCTGACATGTATGGTAAATGTTTTCATGATCTAGAAGCTGTATTCCTATCAACTTCCAGTGTAGTGAGAGTGACTTTATCACAGTGCTACATCATACTGGCCGGATTTCTGCCTGCTTGAACGCCAATAAGTCAGATACACATGAAATGAGAGTTGCACAAAAACAATGAAACATTCAAAGTGGGTGTACCTTTCCTTTTTAAGTATGTTTTATATAATCATAACAAACATAACATCATACTAATTTGAGTTTCTCTTATTGAGCTTTACTATGTTACGTCCAGCCTGTGAGACCAGGCTGCCAGAAAGGTACATTAGCAGGCCACTCATGTATTTTGTCAGGATGTAGCCCAGTGTTAAGATTGGCATATAGGAAAATATGGGCTTCTCCTCTCCAACTTCCCGCCCATTCTTAATGCTGTAGGCTATTTTACATTCAGCAAGCAAGAGAAATCATGCGTCTATCGTCCAATAAGCTATTAGTAGGTTAAAGAAAATAAGTGTCCAACAAGCTTTTGTAGGCTAGTATAGCTTTTCCTGGGACTCCACAAGATTTAAGAAAAGATGTGTAAATGTAACACTAAATGTGTGTGCTCACAAAAATAGAGATGTAAACTTGGCGCAGGCCATACATACACACGTTTCCCTTTATTAATCAGACCTGTTGTGAAAGTGTGCACATGTGAACTAGCATTAATGTGAACTAGCATTATAATTCCACCTTAAACACCCATCATTCACCTTTTATGGCGACAAAGCCCTTATTTGCTGTATACAGTGCATTCGGAAAGTATTTAGACCCCTTGACCTTTTCCACATTTTGTTACGTTACAGCCATATTCCCCCAAAAATCTACACACAATACCATAATGACAAAGTGAAAACAGGTTTGTAGTTTGCAAATAAAAACTGAAATACATTATTTATATAAGTATTCAGACCCTTTTGATATGAGACTCGAAATTGAACTCCGGTGCATCCTGTTTCCATTGATCATCCTTGATGTTTCTACAACTTGATTGGACATGATTTGGAAAGGCACTAATTTAATCCATTTTAGAATACGGCTGTAACAAAATGTGGAAAAAGTCAAGGGGTCTGAATACATTGTAAGAAGGGCCTTCGTCAGGGAGGTGACCAAGAACCCAATGGACACTCATACAGAGCTCCAGAGTTCCTCTGTGGATATGGGAGAACCTTACACAAGGACAACCATCTCTGTAGCACTCCACCAATCAAGCCTTTATGGTAGAGTGCCCAGACGGAAGCCACTCCTCAGTAAAAGACATGACAGCCCACTTGGAGTTTGTCAAGTCACCTAAAGGACTCCGACCATGAAAAACAAGATTCTCTGGATGCCAAGCGTCACGTCTAGAGGAAACCTGGCACCATCCCTACGATGAAGCATGGTGGTGGCAGCATCATGCTGTGGGGATATTTTTCAGCGGCAGGGACTGGGAGACTGCTCTTTCCCTTGATCCTGACTAAAGTACATAGAGATCTTTGATGAAAATCTGCTCCAGACCGCTCAGGACCTCAGACTGGTTCGAATGTTCACCTTCCAACAGGACAACAACTAAGCACACAGCCAAGACAATGCAGGAGTGGCTTCGGGACAAGTCTCAATGTCCTTGAGTGCCAAGCCAGAGCCTGGACTTGAACCCGATCTAACATCTCTGGAGAGACCTGAAAATAGCTGTGCAGTGACGCTCCCCATCTAACTTGACAGAGCTTGAGAGGATCTGCAGAGAAGAATAGGAGAAACTCCCCGAATACAGGTGTGCCAAGCTTGTAGCGTCATACCCAAGAAGGCTGTAATCGCTGATAAAGGTCCTTCAACAAAGTACGAAGTAAAGGATCTGAATACTTACGTAAATTTATATATATTTTTTTCTAATAAATTTGCAAACATTTCTAAAAACCTGTTTTTGCTTTGTCATTATGGGGTATTGTGTGTAGATTGATGAGGGAAAAAACTATTTAACCAATTTTAGAATAAGTCTGTAACAACAAAATGTGGAAAAAGTCAAGGGGTCTGAATTCTTTATGAAGGCACTATACAGTGCCTTCAGAAAGTGTTCATACCCCTTGACTTATTCCACATTTTGTTGTGTTACAGCCTCAGTTCAAAATGGATTAAATAGATTTGGGATGAGTTTGCTGTAAAGGAAAAGCATCCAACAAGTGCTCAGCATATGTGAGAACTCCTTCAAGACAGTTGGAAGAGCTACCTCATAAAGCTGGTTGAGAGAATGCCAAGAGTGTGCAAAGCTGTCAAGGCATAGGGTGGCTACTTTGAAGAATCTCAAATATAAAATAATTTGATTTGTTTAACACTTTTTTGGTTACTAAATGATTCCAAATGTGTTGTTTTATAGTTTGTCTTCACTATTATTGTACAATTTAGAAAATAGTAAAAATTAAGAAAAACCTTTGAATGAGTAGGTGTGTCCAAACTTTTGACTGGTACTGTGTGTGTATAATGTACTGTATGTATATATTGACAGTAACATGTCTGGAAAATACATAAAATATGTAAACATGACAGTGATGGGAAAGGTCATAAGATTTTGCACCAAAATCATCACAAATCAAGAGATTGCAAAAACAACAGGTGGTACAGGAGGCATAAATAGCCTACATTGTCACCAGGTTTTGAGGAAACGTTAAATTATAATATACAATAGGCACAATGAGAGATGCGCATAGTAATATGTTGTATGGGTTCTTCGGGAATATTAACTTATCATAGCGAGAAAAGGTAAGGAATTTATTCCGCTAAGTTTGGACACCTACTCATTCAAGGATTTTTCTTTATTTTTACTATTTTCTACATTGTACAGTAATAGAAGACATCAATGCTATGAAATAACATATGGAATCATGTATTAACCACAAGTGTTAAACAAATCAAAATATTTTCTATTTGAGATTCTTCAAAGTAGCCACCCTATGACTTGATGACAGCTTTACACAGTCTTGGTATTCTCTCAACCAGCTTCACCTGGAATGCTTTTCCAACAGTCTTGAAGGAGTTCCCACATATACTGAGCACTTGTTGGCAGCTTTTCCTTCACTCTGCGGTCCAACTCATTCCAAACCATCTCAATTGGTTTGAGGTCAGGTGATTGTGGAGGCCAGGTCATCTGATGCAGCACTTCATCACTCCCCTTGGTCAAATAGCACTTACACAGCCTGGAGGTGTGTTTTGGGTCATTGTCCCGTTGAAAAACAAATGATAGTCCCACTAAGCCAAAACTAGATGGGATGGCATATCGCTGCAGAATGCTGTGGTAGTCATGCTGGTTAAGTGTGGCTTGAAATCTAAATAAATCACTGACAGTGTCACCAGCAAAGCACCCTCACACCACCACCTCCATGCTTCATGGTAAGAACCACACATGCGGAGATAATCCGTTCACCTACTCTGTGTCTCACAAAGACACTGCGGTTCGAACCAAAAATCTCAATTTGGACTCATCAGACCAAACAACAGAATTCCACCAGTTTAATGTCCATTGCTTGTGTCGCTTCTTATTATTGGTGTTCTTTAGTAGTGGTTTCTTTGCAGCTGGATGGTTTTTGTGACTGCACTTGAAGAAACTTTCAAGGAAAGTGGTCTACTAAGCTAACGTGGAAATATTTTAAGATTTTCGGGATGGTCTGATTACACTGCTGTAGCTCAGCCACCTTCCACCGTAGATGCGGAAGGCCGACATAGACGGATGCGATGGATTGAGATGCAGCCCATGCAAAAAAAATATTTAGCTTAAATTGACCGATGTTTAAAAAAAAAAATAATAATTTTATTTTTTATTTTAAATTTGTATTTATTTTTTTATTATTATTATATTACTTAGATTGACGCACAGGTGCATCAAGGCTCTTAAGGATTTTAAACTGCGCTTCGGATCGTATCAAATAGAGCAAAACACTTGATATAGCTTATCTAGTTACTACTGTGGAGTGTGTCCAATTAAATGAAAGATGGAACGAATGGTAGCCTAACCATCACAGAAAAGGTGATATTTATTCTGCAATGTTCATGGAAATGAAGTAAATTATAGGAAAGACTATTTCTAATTATTTTAGAATGCAAAGATAAAATAAATATGTTTTTGCTCTTCCACTAACAGCAAATGATTGCATCTTATTCTATTAAGCGACTTGTTTTTTTTGTCATGAATAAGAGTGTCATCATATTCCTGCAAAAGGCTACTACTAGGATAAAAATTTACTTCCACACAATGGGAACAGTCAGAACTGAATACATAACGTTTGACGTAAACTGCTATTTTCAGGACAAGAGCCTGACTGATGACATCAACATGGTTACGTGGGAGGAGCAGAGGTTCTTGTCCCATGGTGCCTTGCTGGCGAAAAGCTGTCAGGCAGCGATGGAGCTCGCCAAACATGACAAAGACGCCCAAGGACTGGCCTACAAATATGGCAAGCATCTATCACTGGGCCACAAGGCAAGTACTGCATGTTATGTCTCGTGGGTTTCGTCTTTATAACAATTCAATAATGATGAGACGGAAGGGGCCTCCCGAGTGGCGCAGTGGTCTGAGGCAGTGCTAGAGGCGTCACTACAGACCTGGGTTCGATCCCAGGCTGTCACACAAAGGGCCGTGATTGGGAGTCCCATAGGGCGGTGCACAATTGACCCAGCCACATCCGGGTTAGGGGAGGGGGCTTTACTTGGCTCATCGCGCTCTAGCGACTCCTTGTGGTGGACCGGGCGCCTGCAGGCTGACCTCGGTCTTCAGGTGAGCAGTGTTTCCTCCGAAACATTGGTGCAGTTGGCTTCCGGGCTTAAGTGGGTGGGTGTTAAGAAGCGTGGTTTGGCGGGTCATGTTTCGGGGGATGCATGACTCGACTTTCGCCACCCGATCCCATTGGGGAGATGAGATAAGATCGCAACTGGGGAGAAAAATGGGATAAAAGACAAGAAATTATGAGACCGAAGACCGGAATCAGTTCAACCATTATCTAGAACAGGGATGGGCAACTTTTAAAGGGTGGGGGGGCCACTCATCATGAGGGTCTGCAGTGGCTCGGGGTTTTGTGTATCCATACACACACAGTCAGAGCCAGCCCTAGCCTTTTGGGGGCCCTCCCTCCCTCCCCCACCTAGAGGAGCAAAACTTTTTAGCTGCCCCAGTCTTGACAGCGGAGATATTGTTTTTTAAAGTGAGTTAATTTCCTGCAATTCTACTAATTTTGCCATGGGGCGGAGAGAACATGTTTGCAGTTTAATATCATCTGAGGGTACTATGCTGCATACAGACGCCGCTGCGCACTCAATGTTGCGGGGAAACTGAAGTGAGCTTTAGCCTGTTGTCTGTTTGAGTCTTATAAAAAAGAAAATGTAACATTGTCTATTTGCTGCTTTTCAATCAATAATGTAGCTGTTCTTTAGGCTATGGCCTAAAATAAATGTGTTCATATGGGCTGAATATTATATTTTGTAGCGTAGGCTACCGAATTTATGAAGATAACCAGTTCATGTGAAAATATTCAGATCTGGTAAAAGGCCAACATTTGGTTGTTTCAATAAAATAAAAAAGACTGTCACATGACAATAGAAATGGAAACTTTGTGATTTTAGAGACAAAGTAACAATAGCCTCTACAATTAAAGGGATCAGAGTCCATCTTATTGGGCTCTTACCATTATTTATATCTTTCAAATTCACCAAACAATTTTGTTTAAAAGCCCACAAGGCTACGCATTTGTTGCATTAAAGGTTTTTGAATAATAGAAAGGAAAATGCCGTTGGGTGTTAATGCAATAGCCTATCCTACACGATTGCACACAGTAGCCTACTGTACCTCGGTGTCCAATCCAAATACACAGAAACATATGAAAACATTAACTCATTACCTTGATGCTTTCTCTGTTAAATCTTCTGGACCCTGCTGTAACTCAAGCAGACGAGCAGATAGTTAACAAATGTAGGGGTATTGGATTGGATCACAACTGCCTTCACTGGCGCAACAAACGAGACAACATATTCTGGACATTCTTCTGAACGCTGTTTTGGCATTATGTGCTATATCACAACAGCTATCATTCAGAAACATATTTCCTGGATCAGCTGATGATGGCCTAACTAAACGTGCATCCAACAAGTAGGTCTAGCCTACCATAGCCTATGGAAGAACCACGAGAGTTAGGTGACTTTCGGTTAGAAGCATTCGTTCTTGCAACTGCATACATCATTTTGGATTTACCAACCCTGTTTTATTCATTCTGTCTAAAAGGAATGCAACACATTTTTATTTATACAATATTCTGCCCATATTTTTTTTTGTGCATAAGGGAACCAATATATGAGAACCTTCAGACCGGTTTAAACAAGTTTCCTCATGGAGTCATTGCATTTTTATTTATTTTACTCAATATTCTGCCTATATTAATTAATTTATAAAATATTTTGCCCATTTTAACGATTTTTCTTTAGGGCATAAGTGAACCAATATATGAGAGCCTTCAGACGGGTTTAAACAAGTTTCCTCACGGCGCAACCAATCGTTCCCCAGCCAATTGCGCACACAAGTTGTCCCCCAGCCAGCGTGTGTGTGCGGGCGAAAAAGTCGCTGACAAAGCAGTTTGCTTCTGCTGCAGCCTTCGCTGTAAATATTACTCATTATGGAGGTGGTTCGCACACTCCGAGTAAGAGTGACGAACAATGGGTGCTCCATGGTCGGTAATTCGACCATGATTACTATAAATTGAGATCGCTGGCCGCTAGACTAACTTGCCCGTCAAAAGAAATGTAGTTGACATGGGCTAATTGAGTGACTGACATAAGAGGAAAAACAGCTGATGCACAATCAAATTTAGAAATTGCACCTTGTGTATTCTGCTATTCTGCGTTGAGACCCGAATTCCCCAAAAACATTTAACATTTTTACTGATCTGTGGGCCAACAAAAGGGGCCAGTTGGCCATCCCTGATCTAGAACGTGCTTGGTTTCAACACATACAACCCCCATGATGCTCCGCTGCACAACCCCAATACACCACATCTCTTCCCCTCCTACCTAAATTGTCCCCATTATGAACAATAGTCCTGAGAAGCTGACTGAGCCCCTATAGATCAGGGTGTCAACCAATAACAGTTCCGGACCACTCCCGACTGGTGGTTCTGTCGGTGTTGCGGGACCAGTCTGAGCAATGACTGTAGCAGGAACCCACTTTGGTCCGTTGAGGTAGTTCCTAACGAAGACAGTTTCTCCAGGATTGAAAGCTCTGTCTTTTGTTCTCAGTTCACAACGTTTGACTTGACTCTCCTGTTGACATCGCACTCCTTTTCCTTCTGAGGTTTGAGTAGGTCGAAGCTTGTGCTTAGCACCCTTTTCATGAGTAGCAAAGCAGGGAAGCCTTGTTTGTTGCATGAGGCTTGTTCCTTTAGGATAGCAGGAAGCTGTTCAAGCGTTGGTGCAACGTTCCTTGACCATAACACTTTCAATGCATGTTTCATGGTCTGTATGAACCTCAACGCCAGCCAGTTTATAGATGGATGATACGGGGTGGGCCTGATGTGCTGTACGCCATTCACCTGTAGGAACGTAGCCATTTTTTGGGACACTAGGTGTGGTCCATTGTCGCTAACGAGTTGAAGTGGCGATCCGAACCGACTACACTTCCCCAAGTTTCTCGATGGTGTTCTCTGCAGTAGTAGACCTCATGATGGCAACATCTGGCTACTTGCTATGAGCATCCACAACCACAAGAAACATGGTCTTCAAATGGACCTGCGAAGATGCGTTGCCACGCCTTCTCTGGCCAATCCCACGGATGAAGAGGTGCAATTTGAGGTATGTTTGCGAACCTTCTGACATGAGGAACACGCTTTCTCCTCCATCCAGTCCATCAGAGGTAGCTTTGTGCAATTTCCTTCGTTAAAAAAACATTCCACAATTACCTGAGTGTAGCTGGTGCATTTTCCACTTGTCTGGAGTAAAAGACCACTTGGCGGGACTCTGGCTTGACCACAGGTAGTGGTAACCTGGAAGAACTGTAACGCAGATGGATTTAACTTGCGGCTTTTGATGTCCTTTGCAGCAAGTGACTGAATCCCAGTATGCAGTCACTTGCGGCTTTTGATGTCCTTTGCAGCAAGTGACTGCAGTCCAAATGCTCGTCAGCGGACGATGATCTGTAAAAAGGGTGAACTTACTCCTGTACAGCTACTGGTGAAATATACGCCCTCCAAAAACAAATGCCTAGGGCTTCTTGTTCTATCTGTGCATAGATAGTTTCGGCTTTGTTCAATGTCCTTGACGCGAAAGCGATAGACTTCACCTGAAGGCATGATATGGGACACGACTGCTCCCGCACTATAGGTACTAGCATCAGAAGCTAGTTGGATGGGCAATGACTGGTCGAAGTGCATCAGATTTCAGAAGTGTTTCCTTGGTTTTCACGAATGCTTCCTTGGATTGTTCTGTCCATTTCCAACTAATGCAGCGGCTTCATTGCTAAGCTCGGAATAAATCGTCCTTAGTAATTCAGTAACCCCAGGAAAGAACATAGTTGGCTTACGTTCTGAGGAGCTGGGGTCCAAGATTGTCTTGACCTTGGACGGAGCCTTGTGAAGGCCCATTGCGTTGATGACGTGTCCATGGTATTCAATCGGTGATTAGAATGCACTTCCCCCCCCCATCAATCTGCACACAATACCCCATAATGACAAAGCAAAAACTGGTTTTTAGAAATGTATTCAACAAAAAAACGATACCTTATATACATAAGTATTCAGACCCTTTGCGATGAGACTCGAAATTGTGCTCAGGCGCATCCTGGTTCCATTATTCATCCTTGATGTTTTGAAAACTTGGAGTCGACCTGTGGTAAATTTCAATTGATTGGACATAATTTGGAAAGGTACACCTGTCTATATAAGGTTCCATAGTTGACAGTGCATGTCAGAGTAAAAACAAAGCCATGATTTTGAAGAAATTGTCCGTAGAGCTCCGAGACGACAGGATTGTGTCAAGGCACAGAGCTGGGGAAGGGTACCAGATCTGTGCGTCCCCAAAAACACAGTGGCCTCCATCATTCTTAAATGGAAAAAGTTTGGAACCACCTAGACTTCCTAGAGCTGGCAGACAGTCAAACTGAGCAATCGGGGGAGAAGGGCCTTGGTCAGGGAACCATCTCTGTAGCACTCCACCAAACAGACCTTCATGGTAGTGTCCAAACAGAAGCCACTTCTCAGTAAAATACACATGACAGCCCGGTTGGAATTTGCCAAAAAGGCACCTAAAGGACTCTGACCATGAGAAACAAGATTCTCTGGTCTGATGAAACCAAGATTGAACTCTTTGGTCTGAATGCCAAGCGTCACATCTGGGAGAAACCTGTCACCATCCCTACGTTGAAGCATGGTGGCAGTATCATGCTGTGGGGATGTTTTCAGCGGCAGGGACTGGGAGAAAAGTCAAGATCGAGGGAAAGATGAACGGAACAAAGTACAGAGAGATCCTTGATGTAGACCTGCTCCAGAGCACTCGGGACCTGAGACTGGGGTGAAGGTTCACCTTCCAACAGGACAATGACCCTAAGCACACAGCCAAGACAACGCAAGAGTGGCTTCGGGTCAAGTCTCTCAATGTCCTTGACCTTGAGGGGCCCAGCCATAGCCCAGATTTAAACCCGATCGAACATCTCTGGAGAGACCTGAAAAGCGTCAGGTCTGTCCAGAGCATCATACTCGAGGCTTTAATTACTGCCAATGGGGCTTCAAAGTACTAAGTAAAGAGTCTGAAGACTTACGTAAATGTAATATTTATTTTCTAAAGTCTAAAAACCAGTTTTTACTTTGTCATTATGGGTTGTTGTGTAGCTTGATGAGAACAAAAAAACTATAATACATTTTAGAATGAGGCTGTAAAGTAACAATGTGGAAAAAGTCAAGGGGTCTGAATACTTTCTGAATGCACTGTTTATACAAAACTAGGTGGACACCCCTTCAAATTTGCGGATCCGGCTATTTCAGCCACACCCGTCGCTGACAGGTGTATAAAATTGAGCACACAGCCATGCAATCTCTATAGTCAAACATTGGCAGGAGAATGGCCTTACTGAAGAGCTCAGACTTTCAACATGGCACCGTCATAGAATGCCACCTTTCCAACAAGTCAGTTAGTCAAATTTCTGCCCTGTAGGCCACACAAGCTCACAGAACGGGACCGCCGAGTGCTAAATTGTGTAGCGCGTAAGAATCGTCTGTCTAGAGTTGCAACACACACTACCGAGTTCCAAACTGCATATGCAAGCAACGTCAACACGAGAAATGCTTGTGGCCGAGCCGCCTCACACAAGACTAAGATCACCATGCGCAATGCCAAGCGTCGGCTGGAGTGGTGTAAAGCTCGCTGCTGCCATTGGATTGTGGAGCAGTGGAAACGCGTTCTCTGTAGTGATGAATCACGCTTCATCTGGCAGTCTGACGGACAAATCTGGGTTTGGCAGATGCAAGGAGAATGCTACCTGCCCCAATGCATAGTGTCAAATGTAAAGTTTGGTGGAGAAATAATGGTCTGGGGCTGTTTTTCATGGTTCGGGCTAGGCCCCCTGTTCCAGTGAAGGGAAATCTTAACGCTACAGCATACAATTACATTCTAAACGATTGTGGGAATCCTGTTTCAGCAGTGCCCAGGTGCACAAAGTGAGGTCCATACAGAAATGGTTTGTCAAGATCGGTGTGGAAGAACATGACTGGCCTGCACAGAGCCCTGACCTCAACCCCATCAAACAATTTTGGGTTGATTTGGAACGCCGACTGCGAGCCAGGCCTAATCGCCCAACATCAGTGCCCGACCTCACTAATGCTCGTGTGGCTGAATGGAAGCAAGTCTCTGCAGCAATGTTCCAACCTCTTGTGGAAAAACCTTCCCAGAAGAGTGGAGGCTATTGTTGGGGACCAAATCCATATTAATGCCCATGATTTTGGAATGCGATGGTCGACGAGCAGGTGTCCACATGTAGTATATGTTCTTACGAACTCGTCTAATGTAGTGTGTGTCCTTACGAACTCCTAGTCCGTAGTCCTTCAATCTCTGTAAGGTCGTATCCATGTTCAGGAGATGGTCTTCTTCGTCTTTCCCGGTAATGAGGTGTCATCCAGGTAGCATTGTACTCCTGGCAAGATCTTGTCCATCGCCCTCTAGAACAGCGCTGGCGCACTTGGGATTCCAAATGGTAGATGAGTACTTGAAGAGCCTCGTGTGTCACGATGGTCAGAAGCTCCTTTGACTTTTCATCCATGTGCATCTGTAAGTAGGCCTGGCAGAGGTCGATCTTGCTGAACCTTTGACCCCAGGTAATCCTGTGAAAAGGTTGTGTGGTAGCAGATTCTGCTTAGTGGACAACAGGGTCAACGGTAAAGTTAGTCTCCACATATCCTAATTCCACCGCCTTTTTTTACGGACTGGTACGATGGGTGTTGCCCATTCACTCACGCTGATCGGCTCCAGTATTTTGTTCTTGACTACAGTGTCCAAGTCAGCCTTGACTTTTGGTCTTATAGCATAAGGTACGAGTCGTGCTTTCAGAAACGTTGGTTTGCTGTCTAGCTTAATGCTAAGCTTCAATGTAATGTGTAGCATGAAATACAACTCTCCGTTAAAGATTTCTCTGATTTTCAGTTGCAACTCCCTGCACTTTTCCTGATGAACTCAACTACTGAGCCTCTTTAGCAGCTAGTTCCATGGACACAGACTTAAATGTCCTTTGCCAGTGTCAGATTACTTGCAGTCACTCTTTTGTGTAGCTTCACGCCATAGCCCACATACTATGTCTCTAATGGTGTCATTTAGAACATAAAGAAACTATCAGAGCACTGAGTTTAATTAACAAAGCAGCAAACATTATCACTGATTCTCCCTCTTCCTGATTTCTTCTGTGGAACCTAAACTTTTCAGCAATAACTAGTGGTTTTGGTGAAAAGTGTCCTTTCAGTATTTCCACAATATCCCCATATATCTTATCATCTGGCCTGTGTGGCTGTAGCAGACCGCATAGTCAATTAAATGTCTTTAGCCCCATTAAACAAAATAAATGTAGGCACAATTGTCCTCATCAATGTCATTTGCAAGAACTAAATATTCAAACCATTCTGTATATGAGCTCCACACTTTCATTAAACTGTCCAATATTTAACAATTCTAGCAATTTTTCATTTCTCAATTGGCTCCTGATTGTCACTCACTTGAATATTTTCCTCAGTCATGTGATCTTCATCCACTTCACTTATTGATGTTTCATCCTTAAATTTCCCCAGTTCTTCCTCGCATGTCCATTCCTCCCTTTTTAATCACTTTTCTCGCTTCGACATCCGTCTCAAACACTTTTCTGCCGTCCATGACAATGCAAGCTCTCTCTCTTAGCTAGCTCGACTATGCACTTGCCTCTACTAGCAATACACTGTCCTAACATTAGCCTTAAACTTGTTAAAACCAACTTCTTCCAGACAAAATAGTTCCCATAGGTTCAGACTCGTTGCCAATGTTTCATTATTTCTTGTGAGTTTCATAATAATGAGACGGGGATCAATTCAACCATTTATCTAGAACATGCTCAGTCTCAACACATAAAGCCCCATGATGCTATGCGGCACAACCCCAATACACCACACTGCAGGAAACCTGAAAGATTGGCTTTGCTGAAAAGGTATCATGCTGAAATGTGAAAATGTGAGTGAAAAGGACATAATAGTACAGCTGATTCAAATAGTCAACTCCTCATCAAGCTTTGATTATTTTAATCAGCTGGGTAACACTAGGATAACAAAACGTGCACCCATTGGGGTCCCCAGGACCAAGTTTGGGAAACGCTGTAGTTGGTGAGATGTAAGGATCATGATTAGGCTGTCATGACTGACTAATGCTGTCATTTCCCACTCTTTAGTTGAACTCTGACCTGCAGCCATTTGTGAAGAACAGTTCAGCAGGCCCAGTAACATTCAGTTTGAACTCTGCTCCCGTGGTTTTCCACCGGCAGATCGTGGGGCAGGAGAGATGGCGTCATCAGCTGCAACAGGTACTGAACCACTTATCCCGTGCCATTACTTTTCCCCTGACAGTTTAATTGGTGTGTGTGTGTGTGTGTATATATATATATATATATATCTTCACAAGGTAAAGATCTACACCGAGTGTACAAAATATTATGAACACCTTCCTAATATTGAATTGCACCTCCTTTTGCCCTCAGAACAGCCACAATTCGTCGGGGCATGGACTCTACAAGGTGTCAAAAGCGTTCCACAGGGATGCTGGCCCATATTGTCTCCAATGCTTCCCACAGTTGTCAAGTTGGCTGGATGTCCTTTGGGTGGTGGACCATTCTTGAAACATACGGGAAACTGCTGAGTGTGAAAAACCCAGTAGCGTTGCAGTTCTTGAGACAAACCGGTGCGCCTGGCACCTACTAACATACCCCGTTCAAAGGCACTTCAATCTTTTGTTTTGCCCATTCACCCTCTGAATTGTACACATACACAATCCATGTCTCAAGGCTTAAAAATCCTTCTTTAACCCGTCTCCTCCCCTTCATCTACACTGTTGAAGTGGATGTAATAAGTGACATCAATAAGGGATCATAGCTTTCACCTGGTCAGTCTGTCATGGAAAGAGCATGTTTTATACTCACTGTAATGTCTTTCCCTTTTTCTCGCTCTGAACAGGCAAAAACTATTGGAACTATTGACTATACAAAGGTAAGCAGGGTGGATGTACATACATACAGTGGATGTTTATTATTGTGGTATGGTGGCAAGGTTGGTTGCAAGACTAAGATGCTTAGAAACGGTTGACATCCGCTCTAACCAATCGTAAGTTTGACATTTCCTTCCCAAAGTCAGTTGGAGGGAAAGGAGGGAACAGACGGGGCGCAGGAAGAAACAGAGGTGGTGGGGGGGGGGATCTCTGGTCACGTCTGAAACCAGATCGTGGGGGATTAGGTACCTAGGACTATTTGTGGAGGAGACAGCGACAGTGTCAGAGTCTCCTTCATGAGGACAGGAGGGGGGATATGGGGAGAATGTATCCTCCTTAACGGCACCCCAGTTATTGTAGTTACTCGAACTTCCATTTCCATATAGATTAGTATTTAGAATAGAATACATTTGTTCTGCTTGCCTGGGCTTTTACTCTGAAATGTATATTGTGTCAAACACTAGGTGTACCCTGTGCACTGCTCCTCTTAGTCTTAAATGTAATGCAGTCTGAAACCCTGAAGATGGTCTCATTCAGACCATATTTTGGAAATATCTGCCACCTGTTGTTCGACATAAGAAAGTGGTGGACAGAGGACAGGGCCTTTCTGGGAAGTAATGGAATGTGGAGAAGATCCTTGCAGTGTCCCTGTTTTGAAACTGACGAGTGTGCAAACACATTAGCGCAGTGGAGCAATGCTCCCTGCCTGCTGTTTTTTTAAGCGAAGGCCCACAGGGGCTTTTCGGTCTCAGAATTCATTAGGTAGAACGCCCTGAGCAAAAAATATGCCCTGACAGAGCTAGAGCAAGCAGGGGGGAAAGACACCTAAGATTACTCAGTGTGTCTGGGATGAGGGGTTCTAATGACCAATGTACAGTTTTGTTATGACCACGGCACGTTGCATCCTCCGCAGTCACAATAGGCTGCTCATTTCAACATTTGCTTACATTAAAAAAATGCTGTCGTCCTATGGTCTCTTCCTGCAACAGCTGCGGTCCACGATCAAGTTGGAGGAAGGTGTCACCTCGACAATGGACCTGTGTCGTTACCACGGCAACAAAGCTCTGGAGTCCATCCAGTGTTTCCCTTCCTCTGAGGCACGCTCAGCTTTGGAGAACATCGCTAGCACTGTCACAAAGTTCTGACCCCCCCATTACCCTGTGGCCTCAGGATGAATTGCACAATCAATTGATGCTCAAATACACACAAAATAAAAACAATCTTTGTTCTATTTAAGCCAATCAGTGAGCAGAAATCAGTCCTATAGACGTTTACCAGAAATGAAACTACAGATTGCCCTTTTCAAAACGCCATTTAACTGTTTGCTATTAAAACAGTTCCCATCCAGTCATCTGAGTTATTTTATTGTGTTTGCTACTATTACAACTTTGCTATGTCACTGTGCAATAAAGAAATAAAATCTAGGTGGGGGAAAATGTCAAAGCTTTCCTTGGCCCTGCCACGAGAAGCACACTTGAAGCTCCGCAAGCAGTAATTATTAATGAGGTCCATTCCCGTGACCTGCAGCAAATGGACAGGAAATGCAAGGGTATTGATTGGGCCGCTGTGCGCTGCGGGCTGGCGCCAGGGTGGTGGCCTGTGGTTTCCCAGGCACTCTCGGCGGGGACAGCCAAGGTGTGAAACTGGGTAGAGGAGCGTCACCACTACCAACAGTGTCTGTCACATGCGGCCCGGCCTGAAGGGCACAGGGGAAGGAGGGGGAAAGGACTGAGGCTGATCCAGGAATGCAGAGGGCATTTCAAATACAAATTTGGATCTCAGTCGATGGTAGTTTGTGTCCACTCCCGCTATGTTTTTGGCTCTGTTAGGTTCCTTCATTCAGTGTGTACAAGGGCAAGCCTCCAGCCAATGATTAAATATTCATCCATGCTGTGAGCAGTCAGGAGGAAAGAAACATGGGAAGTTAAAGGTACCTGCTTTGGGTCTTCTTCAAATAACTAAAACTAAGAACATCTTTGACTGAGAACATTTACCTGTTCTTGAGATCCTTGCCACAGGTCTACAGGGCCTGAATTACATGTGTGGATCTCTAGTTAGAATTGAGTCCTTACAGATTAGTGCTAACTTCAAGGCAGGGAGGTTGCATTTTAGAAGGCTCCATACAGAGCCACAGCTCCATGTACAGTATCATACATCTGAAACTCAAGACTCTGGTATTATTCATAGAGATGATTTTTGTGGTTTGCCGTCTGTCACACCCAGACTGCTCGGCTGTCAAGAGGGCTGAGTTTACATAAATGTTGGAGGGGGCAGCAGGCATCAGCTACCCCCCCATGGGTGGGTGTCTGTGTGTTGTAATTACAGATGGGGCACAGTGGAGAGCTAGCCAGCGCAGCAAAACAGATTCCATTACAGCGTCCCCACATCATGCTCCTACAGACAGAGGACAATACCACTTCAAAGTCCACAAAACAGAGACTTCAGACTTCAATGAGTGTGTCTTCGAGGGGCAGAATCTTCAAATGCCACTCAAATGAAGATGAGTACTCTGGCCTTGTCTACTAACGTCACAGCATATTTGAAGTAACCTCTACTCTCTGACAGGAGTGTCCCAAAAAGGGGGGGGACATCCATCCATTGGTTTGCCTGCATTCTTGACCAACTTAAGACCTAGGCTACCCCTTTGCCTTGCATTTATTATTATATTTTGTATGCATTGAAAACATGATACGTAAAAAGACATCTGATCCATAATAGTGGGATATTAGACTTAATTTGTATTTTTTTTACAAGTGAACACCTGTTAATAACATCACATGGCTGACTGATGGATGAAATCACTCAGCGCAATAGGAGCAATATGCTATTCTCTCTTCTACAGAAATGAGCATATTGTCCAAAAATGGCATTTTAACGAGCACTTCTCAGTGTTAAGTGCTGAATCCCAGACCCTCTTTGCAAGCCTTCGCTTCAGTGATCCCCGACTCGGCTTTCCAGCACAGGTCTCGCGCTTATTGGCTGACAGATCAGACTGCTGCGCCACACGCTGCCACTGAACCAGCTCATTACCCAAATAATGACTGTCGCACCATCTCAGTTGCAGTGTCTTGTTATATACCCAACAGACACATTTGTGACCAGTCAGTGCTAGAACATTGGGTACTAGAGTGTGCGTGGATGTTAGATATGTTCTCTACAGAAAGAGATCAAGTTGTGCTCCCTACATTGTGATGGCACCAATTAATTACATTGCTTTGTTAACTTGCAGAATCCATACGTAATGCCATGGAATTTGGGTCTGGGATTTGGAACCTGTCCAATAGGGTCATTTCTATACAATTATTTATATCCATTAGGTGACACATTTTGCCTCGAGCAACCCAGGAGCGATAGGTTCTTATGGGGAGATTAATTGGTATTGCTTGCCTCTTCATCTCGCCTCCTTTTGAAAAAGGTCAAAAGGTAATCGAGGGGAGGAGAGGAAACGTAGAAACAAAAGCACTTGTGCTTGTGTTAAATTACTCCTTGTCCGCTAGCGCGTCATCAGGAAAATTACTTTTTACAGAGAAGGAATCCCAAAATATGAGTAGTGGTCAAAATAAATGTAGCTAGTTGTGCCAGACATTTTATAGATTCAAAATGATAGGGTACTTATCTTTTTTAACTTGCTTTTCTAATCCGATATAACAACCGCTGTTTCAAGGGGGGTGAGGTACAGTGAGGGAAAAAAGTATTTGATCCCCTGCTGATTTTGTACGTTTGCCCACTGACAAAGAAATGATCAGTCTATAATTTTAACAGTAGGTTTATTTGAACAGTGAGAGACAGAACAACAAAAAAATCCAGAAAAACGCATGTCAAAAATGTTATAAATTGATTTGCATTTTAATGAGGGAAATAAGTATTTGACCGCCTCTCAATCAGAAAGATTTCTGTCTCCCAGGTGTCTTTTATACAGGTAATGAGCTGAGATTAGGAGCACACTCTTAAAGGGAGTGCTCCTAATCTCAGTTTGTTACCTGTATAAAAGACACCTGTCCACAGAAGCAATCAATCAATCAGATTCCAAACTCTCCACCATGGCCAAGACCAAAAAGCTCTCCAAGGATGTCAGGGACAAGATTGTAGACCTACACAAGGCTGGAATGGGCTACAAGACCATCGCCAAGCAGCTTGGTGAGAAGGTGACAACAGTTGGTGCGATTATTCGCAAATGGAAGAAACACAAAATAACTGTCAAGCTCCCTCGGCCTGGCGCTCCATACAAGATCTCACCTCGGGGAGTTGCAATGATCATGAGAACAGTGAGGAATCAGCCCAGAACTACACGGGAGGATCTTGTCGATGATCTCAAGGCATCTGGGACCAGTCACCAAGAAAACAATTGGTAACACACTACGCCGTGAAGGACTGAAATCCTGCAGCGCCCGCAAGGTCCCCCTGCTCAAGAAAGCACATATACATGCCCGTCTGAAGTTTGCCAATGAACATCTGAATGATTCAGAGGACAACTGGGTGAAAGTGTTGTGGTCAGATGAGACCAAAATGGAGCTCTTTGGCATCAATTCAACTTGCCGTATTTGGAGGAGGAGGAATGCTGCCTATGACCCCAAGAACACCATCCCCACCGTCAAACATGGAGGTGGAAACATGCTTTGGGGGTGTTTTTCTGCTAAGGGGACAGGACAACTTCACCGCATCAAAGGGACGATGGACGGGGCCATGTACCGTCAAATCTTGGGTGAGAACCTCTTCCCTCAGCCAGGGCATTGAAAATGGGTCGTGGATGGGTATTCCAGCATGACAATGACCCAAAACACACGGCCAAGACAACAAAGGAGTGGCTCAAGAAGAAGCACATTAAGGTCCTGGAGTGGCCTAGCCAGTCTCCAGACCTTAATCCCATAGAAAATCTGTGGAGGGAGCTGAAAGTTCGAGTTGCCAAATGTCAGCCTCGAAACCTTAATGACTTGGAGAAGATCTGCAAAGAGGAGTGGGACAAAATCCCTCCTGAGATGTATGCAAACCTGGTGGCCAATTACAAGAAACGTCTGACCTCTGATTGCCAACAAAGGTTTTGCCACCAAGTACTAAGTCATGTTTTGCAGAGGGGTCAAATACTTATTTCCCTCATTAAAATGCAAATCATTTTATAACATTTTTGACATCTGTTTTTCTGGATTTTGCTGTTGTTATTCTGTCTCTCACTGTTCAAATAAACCTACCATTAAAATGATAGACTGATCATTTCTTTGTCAGTGGGCAAATGTACAAAATCAGCAGGGGATCAAATACTTTTTTCCCCTCACTGTAGATTTCAAAACTCTTCCGCATAGGATACACTTGTGCATCCTCCGCCAGAGGAGGTTATCGAGGAGAGGAGCAAACTTCTCCGTTCGCCTATTAATTAATTTACACTTCTACATATGGCTTTCAGTTTCCGGGTAACAGAGGATGGAGGAGTCTAGGAGGATGGACTTTTATCCAATTGAGAATCTCCCATTGCCTCCTCTTGTATAGCCTCTTTAGCTTAAAGGGCAGTTCAAATAATTTAAAATGGTAGAATAGTAGTTGCCTTTGTCTACATAATGACTTAGGGCTCTATTTGATCTGAAGCGTTATAGATTCCGCTATAGAAAATTAAAGCCAGTGTTTACTGTGAATGCAGTCACCGCTAAAACAGGAACATTGCCTTTAAAATTCAAATCACGGATTTAATAGATTAAAGCCTCTAGTCATCAGAGACAGGTTGCTGTCCACATGCATGAATGACCTTACAAAACTGGATTTGTATTGTTAGATGCTGACATATTCCTTAGATCAAAGGGTTATGATGTTGGATTTGGGGCATTTTAAGTGTGAAATAAATAAGTTAAAAAACATAGCACATATTATACTTGTTAGGTCAGGGATAAGATATTTAATTAAATTCGGCTGACTTAAAGGGCCATGGGAATCTAACGTGGACCCCATAGAACCATTTCATTACCTCCACCCTCTGTTGTAAATACAATTCTGTTTAAAACCACAGTAGGGTGACACACCATATAGTAATGTTACTTTTTATGTTCAATTTGCAAGTGGAGCTGAAAAGGGGGTTGTTGATTGCAATGTGTATTAAAGGGGTTTATAAATCAATTTCATTGATGTTTTCATTGTCGTAGAATGGTTTATAAACAAATGATGCATTCGATCACAAATGTTTAGGTAGGCTATATAGTATCATGGAATGTCATTCCATAAGAACACTATTATTTACTTTGTGCAGGTGAAAATGTCATGGGATGCATTTTCTCCATTGTTTACATTTAGTTTGTGGCCCACTCTGTGAAGGAAATGGTGTTTAACAGTTTTTATAGACCCCCCCCCCTCAAAAAAGAATAATAATCGAACACGTCAGCCACTCACACGGTATAGACTTCCGATCACTGTCCATGGTGCTGAAATTGCTACTTCTATGCGGCTGCTTATCGAATTGATGATAGGCTTTCTGTGGTGCCAGGGCATGTATCCTATAGCTTTTCTTTAGCAAATGGATAATTGTTTATTGGTAGGCCTATTTGGTTGTCATTTTCTCATGTTAAGCCTAACATTTCAAGAAGCTATTCACGGTGTCGTAATGCTGACATTTAGAATGCTGGCTGGCGGCAATAATGTAAATTACTTGTTCAGTAATTAAAGTTGGATTTTTGTTTAGTTTTTTTGTACTTTTTACACCTTTTCCTCCCCAATTTTCGTGATATTCAATTGGTAGTTACAGTTTTGTCCCATCGCTGCAACTCCTGTACGGACTAGGGAGAGGCGAAGGTCGACCCTGCCAAGCCACACTGCTCGCTTAACCCAGAAGCCAGCCGCACCAATGTGTCAGAGGAAAAACAGTAGAACTGGTGACCGTGTCAGTGTGCATGCGCCCGGACGCTGGAGTGCGATGGGACAAGGACATCCCGGCTGGCCAAACCCTTCCCTAACCTGGATGACGCTGGGACAATTGTGCGTCGCCTCATGGGTCTCTCGGTCGTGGCCGGCTGCAACACAACACGGGATCGAACCCGGGTTTATGCGCCTCTCGGGAGGCCCATAAAGTTGGAAATTCAAACAATGCAGATTGTAAAATACATTTCATGCAACAGCATATGTAACCGATGTGAAATGGCTAGTTAGTTAGCGGTGGTGCGCGCTAATAGCGTTTCAATCAGTGACGTCACTCGCTCTGAGACTTGAAGTAGGGTTTCCCCTTGCGTTGCAAGGGCCGTGGCTCTTGTGGCGCGATGGGTAACGATGCTTCGGTGGGTGTCAGTTGTTGATGTGTCTCAGGGTCCCTGGTTCGAGCCCGGGTTGGGGCGAAGAGAGGGACGGAACCTACACTGTTACACATACTAATCAGCTACTGTACCAATTGTCCTGTATAGCATATCTGAACCTGCATGACATGAGCCGTCCTCGCACTCTCGCCCAGCTTCCATAGAAAGTTGTGGTGTGTAAAACCAGTCTAATGCCAACTAATAGTCAGTCCACCCTCAAAGCACTAGCTTGCTAGGTATTGTTTCATTATGCAGTATAGCCTACTATCTATATAGCTATATAAAGTATTAAGCTGCTATATAACAATTACACATCAAATAGCCTAACAATTCTCCTGAAGTGTTTCTTTTTTTGTGTTTCTTTCTCAGAAATACGTTTCTCTGTGTCTGTCCTCTTCTTTTTTTTCTACGTGGAGGGCTATAGTAGTTACAGTATGCGACTGCATTGCCTTGCATTTTTCTGTGCAAATGTTTTCACTACGGCCTGTAGGCCAAGTTGCGGTCCCAACTGTTTTCTATAACAAGTATTGATAACTCTTTCCTGAGACACTATGCATTATATTGTGCATGACTCTACAAGGTGTCAAGTGTTCCACAGGGATGCTGGCCCATGTTGACTCAAATGCTTCCCACAGTCGTGTCAAGTTGGCTGGATGTCCTTTAGGTGGTGGACCATTCTTGATACACATGAGAAACTGTTGAGCATGAAAAACCCAGCAGCGTCTGGTCAGGGGCGAAAATCTGATATCAACTTTGGAGGGGACAATTACATGAAATTTTCTCAAGAGCAATTCCTGAGGGGGACACCAAAAGTAGTGCTGTAACACATAGCCTACATTGTAATATGGTAAATGTATATTGAAGAACCAAAGAAATAAGGTGTTTGCCGTACTCCTAACTACCGGTACCCAAAACTCCACAACTAATCACAACAGCAATACCATTGCCTTTAACAAATCTTAGTTCAGTCACCAGTTTAAGTTGAGAGTGGGGGTATCCATGGCATTTTCCAATTATGTTCCTATTTTACAAGTCAAAAAAATTGAGAACCTTTCATAATGTTGCCAAACAAAGACTCAACAAACTTACCTGAGACTCCCTGTCTCTGCCAGTCTGTCCCTGCATATCTGTCCCCAACTCTGCTGTCTGTGTGCCATCTGTTGCCTGCTCTGCCTAATGACATCATTGTGAAACATTTCCATTAGAATTTCATTTCTTTCTTATGAACATTTTATCAACTAGTCTTTGAGATATTAGGCTACTAGGGTTCTTACTTTGCGTTTTGGTGTACTGAAAAATACTCTGATGTCCGTCTTTTATTTTTCTGACATTTTCTACCTGGCTGGCTGGCTACACACACACACACAGTGTGTAGGTTATTTACAGTAGGAGATGGGCTTCTATCATCTTATCTTTTATCATTCTATTTGGGCTTCAATCTAAAAGGTAGCTAGCAAATGTGAAACGGATTAAAATGACAAGAGTTTACAGCTGTATGAGTTCACCATTTACACAACATATGCTGCAACCTTTTGTAATTTTAATAGTTTGTTTCATATTGGCTGGCTTCCAACAATAGCTGAATTTGCAAAGCTAGCGAGCACCAATTCCGTTTCAGTGGTGTTTGCTATAATCTTTGCTACCCGGGTTAAATAAAGGTGAAATAAAATAAATAAATAAAAGTTCCCTTGCGACAATTTAGCTTTTGCAACGAGACCATTAAATATATTTAAGACAATGGTAGAAGAGAGTGTAGTTCTGTTCAGTTTGGACTTCAGTTTATCGCTAACCTTATCACAGGGACTTTGAAGCACTAACTTACATCATCTGCATGCTGATATTGGAATAAATTGACGATAGCAAAGATTCCATCTTTGACGAGGCCACATAAATGGAATAATTACTAGCTAGCTTAATAGTTAATATTTGCCCGCTAGCTCTGCATATTCAGCTAGTGTGTGTGCGCGATTGACTGGATTAACCTCACGTCAGTTACGTTCATTGAGTGCCTTTCAGACAGTGGATACCACCCCTCTGTTACCTTGCCAACTAAGGAACTGGCAGTGGATCAAACCATTGTGAGGCAAACAGTGGGGGGGGTCGCAATCTTTTGAAACTTAAAAACACGCTATTAAGTGTCTATAATCAGCACAATTGCTTTCATTGCGTATTATTAATATTATTTAAATTACATAGTTATGTTTCAGTGATATATTGGGGGGGACAAATCATATTTTTCCCAGGATGGGTCCCCCCCGTCATTTCCGCCCCTGCGTCTGGCACCTACTACCATACCCCGTTCAAAGGCACTTAAATCTTTTGTCTTGCCCATTCACCCTCAATGTCACATATACACAATCCATGCCTCAACTGTCTCAAGGCTTAACAATCTTTCTTTAACCTGTCTCCTCCCCTTCAGCTACACTGATTTAACAAGTGACATCAATAAGGGATCAAAGGTTTCACCTGGTCAGTCTGTCATGGAAAGAACAGGTGCTCATAAGGTTGTGTACTCAGTGCATGTCCATTGCGCTGCACACAATTTATGCATGCTAAGATATACCAGAGACTGTTGATATAGCAACCACACAACTCAAGCGCCGGTTCACCAGTATGAACGAAATTGGAAACCGCTTGTTTTGTTTCAACCCTCAAGAACTGTTGTCCGCTAAAGATGATCTGTTTGCATCTGCCACTTTATTGGCTGTCCAGTATCCAGACGACCTGTCCCCAGAGCTTCCTATACAGTTCATCTGTTTCTGTAACGTGTTGAGGCCGGCAATTAAGGATAATGAGAGGCTCAATTAAAAATGTTTCAGAATTGCTTATTTGAAGCACCACTCCCCTCTGCCAAGTTTCCCTGATGTTGCTCTGGCAATCATGCTGTTTTTAACCATCCCTGTAACTTGCTTCGGCGGCGAGATCATTTTCTCAACAAAAACTTTTTAAGAACTAGGCCTACCTAAGAAGCATTAGGCTCTCGGTCTGTTAAGCTCACGTTATTACGAAATAATTCTCATTATTATGAGAAATATAACATTATTTCGAGAAAGATGTCCGGTTGCATGTCAAGGTGAAATAGCCTTTTATGCTGAAACGGTAGCATAGGGTACTTGGCAAGCAAGGCATCCTCTCATGCACAGGTTGACATTATGGCTGGTTTGCTTGAGTTGATCAACTTTTATTTCCTCCTCCGTTTGAGGTATTGGGAGATATTCATGTCATTGAGCAATATAGATGGTGTTTTAATTAGTTTACGGAGAATTCTGAGTTCCAGGCTCTACAGCAGACGGAAAAAAACGAATCTGACCTCCTTGACCGATATGGGCAGCTTCATGGACACAAACTGATGCGGGATATATGGTTACCCAAAATGCAGTCTGGTGTTTACGTCATATTCTAGACCCCCATGGAGTGCGCATTTGGGCGGAAGTCTTACTTTCACAACCATGATGACATAGAGGAACATCTTAGGTAGGTGTCCTTTTTGTCATATAATTTCACATTTGGAAGGAGCATTGAAATAATTAGCTAGCATGATATACATTTCTAGAACAGACATATCTAGCTAGCAAGCTATATGAATGATGCACTGAAATTAACTATTCGAGGGGGATCACTATGATGGCTAATCTCAAGAACAAGCAAGCCCCTACCTGAGAAGCATGTCCTCAATGCATCCAGCATTCTACTAATGTATTGTCAATGAGCGCTGATTATCAAAAGTGCATTTATAGTGGCTTGGAAATAAAATGACATTGCAAAAGGAAGCATAAAATTAGTAAGAAAACCTTTTGACATCGTCAGATTGACAGTATAACTAACCCAAGATTAGACCACAGCCTGTAATTTCCAATGTGAACAAATGGGTCATAGTGGACAGAACAAGCAAGGAGGGGGGCCAGAGACGTGCTCCAGCTAGCGAGATCCTATTGGCGCATTCTAGCATGTACAGTATTTGCATATTTCTGTTAGGGAACACCTACTCAAGTGCGTGTGTGCATTAAATCAATTAACCCTTGCACTCCTAAACAACTTCAATTATTTTATTTTGGCAAAGGGTAAAATCTACAAAATACAGTCCACTCTAACATATTCTAGTGTTGGGAAAGGAAAACGGTATTAAGATCAAATGTTTCATCAATTAGAACATTAGTATAATGCCAGCCAAAATCCATCATGCTCCATCTTCTCCCACTGCCGCCCACTGGGCTTCCTCTCACCACCATATATGGCTGTATCACATCCGGACGTGATCGGGAGTCCCATAGGGCGGCGCACAATTGGTCCAGCGTCGTCCGGGTTTGGCCGGGGTAGGCAGTCATTGTAATTAAGAAATTGTTCTTAACTGACTTTCCTATTTAAATAAAGGTTAAATAAATAAATAAAAAAGTGAGTGGAAACGCCAACCAGATACTTCACACTTATACATCCGGTGAAATATTTGGCTCGTTGTTCTATGTGGTATAACGTTTATAGCTAGCCAACATTGAGGGGACACCACCGGATGTTAGCTAGCTAACATTCCTAGCTATTTTTGACAAATTTGTCACCCCTCCCTAGGATGTCTGGAGAATTTTGTACTGCAAAAATGGGTTGAATGGCCCGCTGGGAGTGATTTTGATTGGATGTTACATTTAAAGAACCCTCCCCCACACACCCGTAGAAGGTGTGCTGTGTGTTATATACAGTTGAAGTCAGAAGTTTACATACACCTTAGCAAAATGCATTTAAAAACTCAGTTTTTCACAATTCCTGACATTTAATCCTAGTAAAAATTGCCTGTCTTAGGTCAGTTAGGATCACCACTTTATTTTAAGAATGTAAAATGTCAGAATTTATGATTTATTTCAGCTTTATTTCTTTCGTCACATTCCCAGGGGGTTAAAAGTTTACATACACTCAATTAGTATTTGGTAGCATTGCCTTTAAATTGTTTAACTTGGGTCAAACGTTTTGGGTAGCCTTCCACAAGCTTCCCACAATAAGTTGGGTGCATTTTGGCCCATTCCACCTGACAGACCTGGTGTAACTGAGTCAGGTTTGTAAGCCTCCTTGCTCGCACACGCTTTTTCAGTTCTGCCCACACATTTTCTATGGGATTGAGGTCAGGGCTTTGTGATGGCCACTCCAATACCTTGACTTTGTTGTCCTTAAGCCATTTTGCCACAACTTTGGAAGAATGCTTGGGGTCATTGTCCATTTGCGACCAAGCTTTAACTTCCTGACTGATGTCTTGAGATGTTGCTTCAATATATCCACATAATTTTCCTTCCACATGATGCCATTTAATTTTGTGAAGTACACCAGTCCCTCCTGCAGCAAAGCACCCCCACAACATGATGCTGCCACCCCCGTGCTTCACGGTTGGGATGGTGTTCTTTGGCTTGCAAGCCTCCCCCTTTTTCCTCCAAACATAACGATGGTCATTATGGCCAAACAGTTCTATTTTTGTTTCATCCGACCAGAGGACATTTCTCCAAAAAGTATGATCTTTGTCCCCATGTGCAGTTACAGACCACAGTCTGGCTTTTTATGGCAGTTTTGGAGCAGTGGCTTCTTCCTTGCTGAGCGGTCTTTCAGTTTATGTCAATATAGGACTTGTTTTACTGTGGATATAGATACTTTTATACCTGTTTCCTCCAGCATCTACACAAGGTCCTTTGCTGTTGTTCTGGGATTGATTTGCACTTTTCGCACCAAAGTACGTTCATCTTTAGGAGACCGAACGTGTCTCCTTCCTGAGCGGTATGATGGCTGCGTGGTCCCATGGTGTTTATACTTGCGTACTATTGTTTGTACAGATGAACGTGGTACCTTTAGGCGTTTGGAAATTGCTACCAAGGATGAACCACACTTGGCTGATTTCTTTTGATTTTCCCATGATGTGAAGCAAAGAGGCACTGAGTTTGAAGTTAGGCCTTGAAATACATCCACAGGTACACCTCCAATTGACTCAAAAGATGACAAGTAGCCTATCAGAAGCTTCTAAAGCCATGTTATCCTTTTCTGGAATTTTCAAAGCTGTTTAAAGGCAGAGTCAATTTAGTGTATGTAAACTTCTGACCCACTGGAATTGTGATATAGTGAATTATAAGTGAAATTATCTGTCTGTAAACAATTGTTAGAAACATGACTTGTGTCATGCACAAAGTAGATGTCCTAACCGACTTGCCAAAACTATAGTTTGTTAACAAGAAATTTGTGGAGTGGTTAAAAAATGAGTTAATGCTCCAACCTAAGTGTAAGTCACCGTCCGGGTAGGACACATTTTGTAGAGAATTGATGCATTTGCTCATTTCAAGTTATCAAATGTGGCCGACAGTCTGCAATTCATATTTATTGAAAGTGGATTATGCTGGTGAAGTCAAACATCACAACAGGTTCTAAAACCATTCTTGGTTCTATTTTTGACACGCTGCAAGTCCCGCCTCTCCCATCTCCTCATTGGTTTTTAGAAGCACATACCCACGTGGGTGATTTTAAGATGAACTGAGGTCCACAGTCCAGTTGGTGGTGGTAATGCACCTTAAAGTTGGTTGCAACCGCCATATAAAGTCAAAGAAGACCGAACGAGGAAAGATTACTAAAAACTAACTCGGTTTACCCTTTTATCTGTGGAGTAATTGTCAGAGTAGAGGACCTTGTGCATTTCAGGTAAAATAACAACCCAATGTTTAAATTCTATGAAAAATTAGCTAGCAGCAGCAAGCTAGCTAAATGGCCCTGAGTGTGTCATGTGTTTCGCTCTTTCCCCAAATTAATATAGTTGCTTCAGAGTTCGTTTCGATATTTCAACATGCGTGTCCTGAACGCGTCTGGTGTGAATGGCCAAAATCAACATGCACAGGCGGATGCTCGCCCAGTCTAGTCGGCATGTAATGAAGCCTGTTTCTTTGTTTTTTGTCCTCAGACATGGAAAGTTGTGAGACTGTTTGCAGCTGAAGAGAGGTCCCAATGAAAGATCTAATCAAACTATTTGTCACATGCGCCGAATACAAGTGTAGACCTTACCGTGAAATGCTTACTTACAAGCAGTTAACCAACAGTGCAGTTCAAGAAGAATTAAGAAAATATTTACCAAATTGAATTTATTTTTAAACTTTTGCTTAAGTAACACAATAACATAATAATGAGGCTATATACATGGGGCACCGGTACCGAGTCAGTGTTGGGGGGTACAGGTTAGTTGAGGTAATTTGTACATGTAGGTAGGGGGGAAGTGACTATGCATAGATAATAAACAGCGAGTAGCAGCAATGTACAAAACAAATAGAGAGGGGGGCGGGTCAATGTAAATAGTCCGGTGGCCAGTTTATTAAATTTTCAGCAGTCTTATGGCTTGGGGGGTAGAAGCTGTTAAGGAGCCTTTTGGTCCTAGACTTGGCGCTTTGGCACTGCTTGCGGTGCGGTAGCAGAGAAAACAGTTGGGTGACTGGAGTCTCTGGCAATTTTATGTGCTGTCCTCTGACACCGTCTATTATATAGGTCCTGGATGGCAGGAAGCTTGGCCCCGGTGATGTACTGGGCCTTACGCACTACCCTCTGTAGCACCTTACGGTCAGATGCCGAGCAGTTGCCATACCAGGCGGTGATGCAACCGATCAGGATGCTCTCTTTTCAGTCTCCCGAGGGGGAAAAGGTTTTGTTGTGCCCTCTTCACAACTGTCTTGGATCATGATAGTTTGTTGGTGATGTGGACACCAAGGAACTTGAAACTCTCGACCTGCTCCACTACAGCCCCGTCGATGAGAATGGGGGCGTGCCGGGCCTCCTTTTCCTGAAGTCCACAATCATCTCCTTTGTCTTGATCACGTTGAGGGAGAGGTTGTTGTCCTTGCACCAAACGGTCAGGTCTCTGATCTCCTCCCTATAGGCTGTCTCGTCGTTGACGGTGATCAGGCATACCACTGTTGTGTCATCAGCAACCTTAATGATGGTGTTGGAGTTGTGCCTGGCAGTGCAGTCATGAGTGAACAAGGAGTACAGGAGGAGACTGAGCACGCACCCCTGAGGGGCCCCTGTGTTGAGGATCAGTGTGGCAGATGTGTTGTTACTTACCCTTACCACCTGGGGGCGTCCCGTCAGGAAGTCTAGGATCCAGTTGCAGAGGGAGGTGTTTAGTCCCAGGTTCCTTAGCTTAGTGATGAGCTTTGAGGGCACTATGGTGTTGAACGCTGAGCTGTAGTCAATGAATAGCATTCTCACATAGGTGTTCCTTTTGTCCAGGTGGGAAAGGGCAGTGTGGAGTGCAATCGAGATTGCATCATCTGTGGATCTGTTGGTGCTGTAGGCACATTGAAGTGGGTGTAGGGTTTCTGGAATAATGGTGTTTATGTGAGCCATGACCAGCCTTTCAAAGCATTTCATGGCTACAGACGTGAGTGCTACGGGTCGGTAGTCATTTAGGCAGGTTGCCTTTGTGTTCTTGGGCACAGGGACTATGGTGGTCTGCTTAAAACATGTTGGTATTACAGACTCGTACAAGGAGAGGTTGAAAATGTCAGTGAAGACACTTGCCAGTTGGTCAGCGCATGCTCGGAGTACACGTCCTGGTAATCTGTCTGGTCCAGCAGGCTTATGAATGTTGACCTGTTTAAAGGTCTTACTCACATCGGCTGCGGAGAGCGTGATCAAAGTCGTCCGGAACAGCTTATGTTCTCATGCATGTTTCAGTGTTACTTGCCTCGAAGCAAGCATATAAGTTACTTAGTTTGTCTGGTGGGCTTGTGTCACTGGGCAGCTCTCAGCTGTGCTTCCCTTTGAAGTCTGTAATAGGGCCGGTGTAGTATGATTCGATCTTAGTCCTGTATTGATGCTTTGCCTGTTTGATGGTTTGTCGGAGGGCATAGCGGGATTTCTTACAAGCTTCCAGGTTAGAGTCCCGCTCCTTGAAAGTGGCAGCTCTACCCTTTAGCTCTGTGGGAATGTTGCCTGTAATCCATGGCTTCTGGTTGGGGCATGTACGTACTATTTCTTATTGTTGTTGCCTTGTCAAGAAGGAACCTGCAAGTAAGCATTTCGTTGGACGATGTATCCCATACATACTAGTAATACAACTTGCGCGCAATTTAGGCAATCTTTTCTCTAGGTCATCATGCACACGGCCACCTTTGTGACGCTAACCACAATAAGTATAAATCACAATAATGGAATTTGCGTTTCGCCTTCTAAATAAAAGTCCCCCTTTGAAACTGATCCAAATAGTGGAATAATGCTAAACAACGTTGGAATGTTATACAACTTAAAAATGAATACAATAATTAATTAATTTTACAAGAAACTGTAAACAACGTTCAAATCCCACTGTGAATGTATAAGACTGCATAATTGCATTGGGGGCATACACACAGTTATTCAATATACAGCCTAGCCCTCAAACTCAAGGTGGCATTCTGCCTTACCCCTACAGTTTTCATCCATTAGCTTTTCCCACGACTACAATCCCAACACTGTGTTTTAACGTTTAGAAATGCCAATAATCGTTGCTTGCTATACGGCTTTAGAAACATATGGGCCTCATCTTTCATTAGAAAGAATCCTTTAAATAAAAATGATTAACTTACTGTAGTAGTTTTGCACATATCCATAAAGCTATGGGTACCTCCATCCGACGAAACTACGCTTCTGATACACTTCCCGAGTTATGCTTACACACAGGTGTTCAGAGCATGCTAGATAGGTAGGTAATAGGTAATTAGCACAGGTGGTCGTTCGCCTCATGTTTTCCGTTAACAAGCATTGTAACATGAACATATGGCCGTGTGGGAACACTAATCCTATCAAGGTGTGTATCAATTTAATTTAAAAAAATTATCGCTGATATGAAATATAAGGTCCTTCCAAAACCGTACCGCAAGCGACAGTTGTTACTGTTCAGATTGAGCGTTGGGGCTCTTAACAAAACTCCCGGTACAGAAGACGCCTTTGTCCAATGACTCTTATGTGTAACGTAATGGAACTGAGTCATATCAAGGGCTATGTGCAGCCTTAACTATGGAAATTAAGTATCAGCCTTGTCAGTGACACACACAGATTACAATCCCAAAGAGTTTACACAAATATTGGCGTCATAGTTTATTGCAGGATTTTGACCCTTGGAAATCACCTCACCAGTTAGTCTATTGTATTATTGAACATTAATATTGGACTGTACTATGGAGTGCACACCAATGAAATGGGGTTATCAGCCTACTCTGTGACACCCACAAAACACAACACAATTATGCAGTCTAATACACTTTGAAGGCAAATCGCAAATTCCTCTTTTGTGGCTAATCCTTATTGTCGCTAGCTTCACAGGCCACACCGCCACACAAGACACATCCACAGCTGTGCGGAAATGACACTGCAGGCGCGCGCCCCGACATGTCACGCGAGACGACACAGACCCCCCCCCCCCCCTCCAAAAAGGAGAAACACGAACAGTGTGAAATTCCCACGGCAGAGATGTTGACCACGTCTTCCATTACTGCAAAGGACTACATTAAACCGTAAAGGTGAGTTCGAGCTAAAGCATCTGTGTTTTCATTTTGACAATTCCACGAAGAGTGGGGAAAACTCGTACAAGGATATACACTGACGCGTCACGAAATGATAAGCTAGCTGTAATGCGAAGTATAAATGTATATTATCGGTGTATTCAAATACATGTCATAGCGTTTTTTAATTGCCACGAAAGGCTGAAGTTTTTATTTCCAGTGGGAAAAGTAAAACAGTTGTGTGTGTGTTCCATGTTTTGGATCATGGGCTTCTAGTGTTGAAGAATGAGGAAGTGGATGGGACAGAAACCAAAGGGGGCGAGTGAAGCAAATCATATAAAGCCTCCACAGAGTCCTCTTGCATCAGAGAACACACAACTCACACACTGTTAGAAGTTAAACAATAGAGCACAAGTTAGTGTCTTATATTTAATTGTAAAATGAGCGTAGCTTACTGCGGTGCTGTCCAATATTTTCGTTAAGTAAACATGCGCCCAAACTGCTGATCAAATAGCACGGGTTCAGAATATCATCCATGTATGCCTATGAACATATAAAGCGGTGCAGTAGACAAGGGCCTGATTGATTACAACAATATTACATTAAATGCTTTACTTTTTCAATGGAACAACAATCACAATTGTTGTTGAAGCATAGAATGTGACTTTTAATTTGAAAGATGAAGTCTCTAACAACATTAAGACAATGCAATCAAAGTAATGTGCCTATTTAGAGAAATTACAACAGTCAAGGTTACTTACCAGTGCAGTGACATTGGAATTCTGAAAATGGCATAAACAGAGATGTTGCAGGTTTTATTTATTTTTGACTCTATTGTTTTACTATAGGATATGAATTCCTCTGACCATAGGGAACACTCAGATGGAGAAATGCTTGAGATAGGTAAGTATAAACCATTTAATATTCTACTGTTATTGCAACTATTCACTTCCAAACTGTTTGGATTTAGCAACAGCTAAAGTGGGGGAAATCTAATCAAGCTGTATATTGGAAATAACATAACAATGATTTGAAATGTTTATTTTCTGCAGAGCGAGAACCCATTCAAGACATCAAGACGGAGACAGATGAATGTACTATTAGTGAGACAACTGAAGGACCCCGAAGATGGTACCTTGGAACTAGTGAGGCCACCAGGAAACGTGCTGCCAAGGACATGGGCTGTGACGCACACAATTCTGAATTGCTCCAGTCTACCAGCAGCAAAAGAGTCAGGGTCTCTAGTGAGGTAAATTAATGAAATGGCATAATCTATAATTATGACTAACTTAATTTGGTAAATAGACAAATGTCATCAAATAGACATAGGCTTGCTTATTCCTGTTTTTATTTACATGACATTAAAAATAAAACATTTTTAAATTTGAGATAAGAAATGCATAATGTTGTTGTTGTCTCTGTGTAGACAGGGCGGCACTTTTTGAGGAGATTGTCTGAAGAGTCCACGAGGCCACAACCCCTCTGCCTGACATCTGCGGAGAAGGACCCTGCCCAGGAGAAGACTATAGCCTCTTACAGGAAGCCTCTCTACAGCATCTCTCACAGAATCACAGAGAAGAAGCACACATCAAGCCTGGACCAGCAGCCTCAGCATGAGGGAGGAGTGCAGCTAAGCTACAGCAATCTCTTATCCCCTCAACTGGTCAATACAGGAGAGCACAGCCGAAGTGAACCCCTCTCTGTCCTGGGGGCAGCAGGGTCCATGTCTTCAACAGACTCTAATCTATACTCCCTCATTGAGAAGATGTTTTTCATCCTCAATACGCTCAACTCAAGCATGACCCAACTGCACAGCAAGGTGGATCTACTTTCCCTGGAGGTCACTCGCATCAAAAAACAAATCAAACCCTCAGAGATGGCAACTGAGTTCCAGCCTCCACCAGAATACCTGTTGACAAGTGAGGAGCTGAGTCAACTGATGGAGCAGACATCAAATGCTGGCGAGTTGGGTTGTCGACTGCTAGTACATCTCTTCCCAGAACTTTTCAAAGCCAAGGAGTGCACTCCTGGTTGTATCGCCAACAAGAGAACGTTGGATTCCCTACAGCTGCAGCTAATACGCAACTATGTGAAGGTGTGTTTTCCTCTGGTAAAGAATAACAACATTTGGCAGGATGAATGCCTATTACAGATTAATAACTTCTTTAACCGCTTCTGGGCTCAGAAGGATATGGAGAGTGGGCCACAGTCATGTGGGAAACAGACTATTACAGACTTTGGTTTAAAAGCTGAGCGGAACCAGCCCTGCCATTTTATAAATGAGGAGGGGCAAGAAGTGCACCTCGACTTAGACTCCAATAGTGACCACACCAACAATAAAGTAGTGGTGCCAGACCTTGTGTTTGACACTCAGGAGGTTGGAGAGGATCTTGATAAGCTCTCCTCCCCTGAAGACTTTATGTTTCTTGTAAACAGAGTTTTCCCAGAGGTTTTTGAGGAGGGGAAATTGCCAGAGGGTAGTGTGGGAAAGATGATCCTGGACTCAGACAGGATAGAGATTATCCGTAAGTACATGGAAGCTAATTTTCCTGACGTCCCGGAGGATAGTTGGCTGCATGTGTGTGTGCAGCGCATAGAAGATGCAATAGAGGGTTACCACAGTAACGGTAATGGCAGTGAGCCTGAGAACATGAACGATGAGAGCTATGACTCCACAAGCCTCCCAGATGATGTCTCTATCATCAAGATCAGTGACATGTGTGACTACGAGAGACCAGGTCGTAGGTCAAAAAAGTCGTTGCTTGTGCCAGTCGATTTTGAACAACTTGAGATCCCCCTACCAGATTTCAGTGTCCCTCAAGAGTATCTGCTCTCTAGGGAGCAACTGAGGAACAACTATGACTGTAGCTTGTCAATTGGGAACTTTGCCTCTCGCCTCTTGGTACTTACATTCCCTGAGCTCTTCACCTACGAGAACACACGGAAGCATTACAACTGTAGTGGCTCTCTCGGGAAGAAACAGCTTGATCCTGTGCGGGTCAACCTTATTCGCCACTATGTACAGCTACTATATCCACAGGCCAAGAATGACAGAGTGTGGACCCTGGAATTTGTGGGTAAACTGGACGAGCGGTGCAGGCGACGAGACACGGAACAACGGCGGTCGTACCAGCAGCAACCCAAAGTCTATGCTCCTGAGTTGGAGCAAGAGCCTGTGGACTTTGTGGCTGCTTGCCAAGTGAACCAGCTCAACACAGAGCACTTGGAGGACTTTGAGATCCCTCCACTACCCCCTGAAAAAAGTAGCAAAGATTTCTGCATGATCCCCCTGGAGGAATTGACGGTGTCGATTCCAGACTTCCCAGTGCCTTTGGTCTACTTGCTCTCAGACACTGAGGTGCGAGAGATTGTCCAGCAGAGCCTTTCAGTGGGAAACTTTGCCGCCCGCCTACTGGTGCGCCTCTTCCCTGAGCTCTTCACTCAGGAGAACCTGCGGCTTCAGTATAACCACTCAGGCGCCTGCAACAAGAAGCAGCTGGATCCAGTGCGTCTCAGGCTCATCCGCCACTATGTAGAAGCCGTGTACCCAGTTGAGAAGATGGAGGAGGTCTGGCATTATGAATGTGTGCCAAGCATAGATGAGCGATGCCGGCGGCCCAACCGCAAGAAGTGTGACATACTAAAGAAGGCCAAGAGATCAAATACTGTGTCCTAGTAGCAAAGCTAAAGACAATTTGTATTTTTTATTCTAAATATTTGCACAAAGACAGAAGCTGAATAGCAGAGTGGAGCCTTTACAAGTTGGCCTTATCCTACACAGGACCGTTTGCAAAGGCTTTTCATTAGTACTCAATGTATTTGTAATATTGAACTACAGTATTAGACAGTTTAGTTTATCATCTGCTTGTTTGAGATTATAGACTGTATACAACAAAACAAGTGTCATAGCTCATCTAATTTACCCTGTATATAAGATGTGTAGCCTTAAAAACAACCATGTAAATATTACAAAGACAGATCACAGGCAAAGATGGATAAAAATGGTGATTGTGACATAAGCAATGGAATAAACATTGTGGCACCACTGGTCTTTTATAAATGCTATACCTTCTTATAGAAGTTTGTATTAAAATCATGGCAACAGATCCCATTAAGCCATTTGTAATCAAGTCAGTCGAATTCAGCATTTCACTTTATTAGCATTTAGCACTCCATAACTTATCCCACACATATCCCCTTGCATCTGATTCAAACCATGACCAGCCATTTCATAATTACATAGTAATATTGAGAATGAGTCTTACTAATATTTGTTAATAGAAAATTGTGTCAAGGCCCAAGGCCATTTGAAACCAGATAAGCCAATGAAGACACATACCAAGAAGACTATGTAAAAAAAAATGCACCATTCACTTTGATGTAACATCATGCATAGACATAGATACTCCAAATCCCTTGTCAATGGGGAGTGGTGTATTCAGTATTGTACACAAACTCATTGTTTAAAGGCATTCTGCTTGGGAAGTTCTATGTTTTTCCAGCGCCTCAGAACAACTTTGTACCGGTCTCCATCCTTGGATTCACCCAATTCCTTCTTAATGATGACTCTCAAAAGCATGACAGTGTCTGTTTCTTTGTTCTCTGACAATACCAGGTCCAAGGTGTCCCCAACTTTAACCTGAAGAGAGAACCAAAGACGGGTACAATTAAGAAACTTAGGGTTTGATTCAATCCGTATATATACACTGAACAAAAATATAAAACATGTAAAGTGTTGACCCCATGTTTCATGAGCTGAAATAAAATATCCCAGAAATGTTTCATACGCACAAAACGCTTATCTCAAATTTTGACAAATGTTTACATCCCTGTTAGTGAGCATTTCTCCTTTACAAAGGATAATCCAGCCACCTGAGGCATATCAAGAATCTGATTAAACAAGTGCACTTTGTGCTGTGGACAAAAGGCCACTAAAATGTGCAGTTGTCACAACACCACACAGATGTCTAAAGTTGAGGGAGCGTGCAATTGGCATGCTGTCTGCAGGAATGTCCAGTGGTGTTGCCAGAGAAGTGAAAGTTCATTTCTTTACCATAAGCCCCCTCAAATGTAATTTTAGAGAATTTGGTAGTACGTTCAAATAGCCTCACAACCATGTGTAACCACGCCAGCCCAGGACCTCCACTTCCGGCTATTTCACCTGTCTGAGGGGGTGCCAAGGAGTATTTCTGTCTGTAATAAAGCCCTTTTGTGAGGAAAAACTAAAGTCTGATTGGCTGGGCCTGGCTCCCAAGTGGGTGGGCTTATGTCTGCACCCTTGCCCAGTCATGTGAAATTAATATATTTGGGCCTAAGAAATTTATTTAAATTGACCGATTTCCTTATATGAATTGTAACGAGTAGAATCTTTGAAATTGGTGCATGTTGTGTTTTTATTTTTGTTCAGTATAGATTTTGTTTATATAGCGCTTATCATACAGAATCTCAGTCGATTTAAAAACTAAAATAAACTTCAGGGAGCTGGCAGTTTATGGGAGATGGTCTTCTACAGCTGGATGATGATGCAGTTCAGTAAAGGAGTAGCTTGGGTGGAGGTGTTGTCGGTGGTCAGAGAGGGAGAAACATTAATCAGACAGGCAGGCCCGGAGCTGTTCATTAGGCACCTCTGTTTCTGAAGTTCACAGTTACTCCTCTTCTGTAGGTAGGCTTTAACAGATGCACCATGAAAAGTGTAGCGCCCATATGGGTGATGCGTCGGCTGCTATTACAAGCACAATTTAAATATTAAGGTTATTTACCGTAAATGCAGTGTCCGAATGAGGAAACATTGCCTTTAAATTTCAGTCGCGCTATAGTGCGGATATTCAGTGCAGCGGATTGAATCGAGCCCTTAGACTTGTCCCTGACAATCCAGTTGGTTAGACTGCTCTACCACTTCAGTTCACGGGGGGTGGGTTTGGATCCTAACAGTCCTGTAAGATGTTGAAGGTTGACAGAAATATTGTTTATTTTATACATCATTACTAGGCACAAAAGTAACTCACCAATTTACTTTTCTTGACAAGTTTCTGTCCATTTAGCCAAAGCTTGTTGCCATAGAATGCATCCTCCACTTTGCTGAAATAAAGACAACAACAAAAATCAGTTGGCCACTGAAGATAGGCCTAGATTAAAGCCTTTTAAGTAATTCCATATCAATAAAATAATTTGACCTCATCTCTTCATTCAAGCTTTCAGGAGAGAGGTGCTCAAAGTCTACCCATTTGGATTCCCTCAAATTGTTGTCAATATTGATGCCAAATATTAATGATACCATAACCCAACCCTCTTTATCTCATTGAGTGCATCCATTTGAAAACAAAGGCATATCTCTGTAACAACTCACTTGCGTGCTATGTCAAGGCCAGCTTTCATGATAACATCATATCGAAAGGACTGCACATATTTCTCTATGTCTTTGTAGTCTTTTGGCACACTGGGGTCATCCTCAGGTTCATCTTCATAGTCACTGTCCTCCAGGTCCTTTTCATCATCTTCTTCCTCCTCTTCCTGTACAACCTTTGCGCCTCCTTTCTTCTTGCTGCTTTTGAACCTCACGTGATGAAGAACCAACCTGCTCTTAGCTGAATTCCAGCGTTTAGGAAGCTTGTGTGGCCCAAGGGTCAGGAAAGAGGGGGAACCACACAGCTGGCGGGTGTGTAGTGTCCTTGGGCACCATTCTGTCCAGTAAGGTCCCGGTCCAGGGTTCAGCAGCTTTCGGGTACTCAGCCTTCCCAACTGTCTCAGGGCCAGTGCCTGTATCAACAATCCCTGCATGCTGTAGCTCCTTCTTGTGACTTGAAAAAAGTAGACAGTCGTTTACAACAATAGAGCTATAAAGAGCAGTTGAATGTGGATTTTTGGTACAACAAGCCTTTAGGAAATCAATAACTATATATGTAATATAGATAGGTTACATTGTCAAGTTATGTTGGTGGCCCACTATGGTAATGGTATGCCTCCAGAGTCGTGCAGCGGTCTAAGGCACTGCATCTCAGTGATAGAGGCGTCACTACAGACCCTGATTAGATTCCAGGCTGTATCACAACCGGCCGTGATTGTGAGTCGCACAATTGGCTCAGCGTTGTCCGGGTTAGGCCGTCATTGTAAATAAGAATTTGTTCTTAACTGACATGCCTAGTTTAATAAAGGTTCGATTTTTACGTTTATGTGGGGGTGTGGCCATAAGAGCAGCACTCATTAGGGTTGAATAGCTTTAACTAACTAGTGCACAAGCTACCGTTACCTCGTTTGTTTTTAAGGTTAACTAGTTGACATGCAGTAGCTAGCTAACTACATAATCACATTGTTTATATTATGCAGTGTACTCAATCTCTTCTCGTCCACAGCTAGGGTACATGATGTATGTAGCTAGCTAACTTAAGTCTAACATTTTTTTTAAATACTACAAATAATTGTTTTCTTCAACCTAGGCTAAAGTGAGCTTACTTTGTAATGTGTCACATTAGTTTAGCTAACGTTGCTAACTGAAATACATACCTTGCTACAGAGATAAGCAATACAGCTAGTAGCTAATAAACGTTGTTTCTCCTCATGATTACTGGTTGTAGCAAAGCCCATGTCGTAGTTACCTTTATTTTGAGATGAGTCTCCTTCATTCAATTAGCTTGATAGCTAGCTAGGTACTTATACCATGACCCGTGTGCAGGTCAGCAACAGTAATATCACTTCCGCGTCAAGTTAGACAATCCTTCAAATTAAAAGTCCGCTGTATTTTTTTTATTTAACCTTTATTTAACAAGGCAAGTCCGTTAGCAACAAATTCTTATTTACAATGACGGTCTACCAAAAGGCAAAAGGAATGCTGTGGGGACGGGGCTGGGATTAAACATGAATAAATACAAATAAAGGACAAAACACACATCACGACAAGAGAGACAACACAACACTACATAAAGAGAGACCTAAGACAAGAGACGTAAACAGTGAAAATTAATTATGAAGGCAAAAAGATGGACCATTGGCACAATAATAATTTTATCTGACTAGTAATCCAACACATACATTTCTGCGAGACATAATAGAGGAATATACAATCTGCACAAAAGCAAGAGCCGTCATTGTAAATAAGAATTTGGTCTTAACGGACTTGCCTAGTTAAATAAAGGAGGGAAAAAGAGTAGGAGTTTGTTGCTTTTTTATTGAAAAGACGGTGTACAGGTGGATTTACACCTCACGAAAACCATTATTGTTTGCGCCATAACTTTAAAATTAATAATTTCCAGCATTTCAATGAAAAAACCTTCATCAGTGTTTGTTAATGATGGTTTTTTAATAATTCAAACTATATGAGGTTCCTCAAAAACTGGTGACAATGTAGCCTATTTATGCCTCCTGTACCACCTGTTGTTTTGTATACAGTGCCTTAAGAAAGTGTTCAGACCCCTTGACTTTTTCCACATTTTGTTGTTTTACAGCCTTATTCTAAAATTGATTAAATCGTTTTTTACCCTCATCAATCTACACACAATACCCCATAATGACAAAGCAAAAACAGGATTTTAGAAATGTTTGCAAATTTATTATAAATAAAATACGAAAATATAAATGTACATAAGTATTCAGATCCTTTACTTCGTACTTTGTTGAAGCACCTTTGGCAGTGATTACAGCCTCAAATCTTCTTGGGTATGACGCTACAAGCTTGGCTCACCTGTATTCGGGGAGTTTCTCCCATTCTTCTTTGCAGATCCTCTCAAGCTCTGTCAAGTTAGATGGGGAGCGTCACTGCACAGCTATTTTCAGGTCTCCCAGAGATGTTAGATCGGGTTCAAGTCCAGGCTCTGACTGGGCCACTCAAGAACATTCAAAGACTTGTCCCGAAGCCACTCCTGCATTGTCTTGGGTGTGTGCTTAGGGTCTTGTCCTGTTGGAAGGTGAATCTTCGGCCCAGTCCAAGGTCCTGAACGCTCTGGAGCAGGTTTTCATCAAGGATCTCTCTGTACTTTGCTCCGTTCATCTTTTCTTCATTCCTGACTAGTCTCCCAGTCCCTGCCACTGAAAAACATCCCCACAACATGCTTCACCATAGAGATGGTGCCAAGTTTCCTTCAGATGTGATGTTTGGCATTCAGGCCAAAGAGTTCAATCTGGTTTCACCAGATCAGAGAATCTTGTTTCTCATTGTCTGAGAGTCCTTTATGTGCCTGTTGGCAAACTCCAAGCGGGCTGTCATGTGCCTTTTACTGAGGAATGGCTTCCGTCTGGCCACTCTACCATAAAGGCCTGATTGGTGGAGTGCTGCAGAGATGGTTGTCCTTCTGGAAGGTCCTCCCATCTCCACAGAGGAACTCTGGAGCTCTGTCAGAGTGACCATCGGCTTCTTAGTCACCTCCCTGAGCAAGGCCCTTCTCCCCCGATTGCTCCGTTTTGCCTGGCGGCCAGCTCTAGGAAGAGTCTTGGTGGTTCTAAACTTCTTCCATTTAAGAATGATGGAGGCCACTGTATTCTTGGGGACCTTCAATGCTGCAGAAATATTTTGGTACCTTTCCCCAGATCTGTGCCTCGACACAATCCTGTCTCGAACCTCATGGCTTGGTTTTTGCTCTGACATGCACTGTCAACTGTGGGTCCTTATATAGACAGGTGTGTGCCTTCCCAAATCATGTCCAATCAATTGAATTTACCACAGGTGGACTCCAATCAAGTTGTAGAGACATCCTCCAGCCTCCAGTATTTATGCTGCAATAGCTTATGTGTCAGGGGGCTAGGGTCAGTCTGTTATATCTGGAGTATTTCTCCTGTCTTATCCGGTCTCCTGTGTGAATTTAAGTATGCTCCCTCTAATTCTCTTTTTGGTAACATCTCCACATTTTTGTGTTATCACGGCCAAAATGTAACCCCTAGAGATTACTAGTTAAAAGGTATTGAGGGACTAATCACCTAAGATTTACATATATACAGACCCATTAACAATCTTATGCCATGAGGTTTTCAGTAGTTGTTAGTTTCCTGCGGACATACATCTTTGTTCATACACAAAGTCATGGTATCTGTGAATACACTGCATTGTCATAGGGAGGTCTCCACATTGGAGCCATTCCTATGGAAGGACCTGCGATTGTTGTAGTTCTCCCTGCAGTGGACATGATTGTGGCAGTTCTCACTACAGTGGACAATGAGCACTGGGAAGCAGAGAGCATCCTGGTAATCCAGGGGGGTCCTCGTCGTCATTGCTTAGGCGTCCGGACAGGCAGCGGGCGTTCTCACTGGGACTCAACTGCTCATCCAAACTGTTTCTACTCCTCCAGAAACAGCTGCGCTGCGAGCCTTAACGCCGGCCCAAGGAGAAGCGGCTGTCGCTGTAGGACACCCGGCCGACGCACGGGCTACTGCCGGTACATAAGCTGAGGGCACTGCTGGAGGAAACGGAGGAGCTGCTCATTGCCCAGTGACAGCTCTTGCAGTTCTGTCTGAAGCCACCAGTGGAGCACTGGGCCATTTCCATGAGACAAGCCTCAGAGTAGCTAGGCACCAGCTGCTGGTTGGAACGGATGTGCCACCCCAGATCTGTTCTGTCGATTGTGTTGGCTGTAAGGGCATTCGTCGAGAGGGGTCACAGGGACGTAATCCGCCACGAAGAGCTTCTCCACACGGTAATGGATGTAGGCAGTGTGGTACTCTGTGACAACCCTCAGGGGCCATGAGAAGGTGAGAAAGGATGCTGCCCAGAACACATGATGAGACACCATACCATGGACGGTGGTCAGGGTGAGAAAACACAATCACACACTCCTTTAAGTTGACGTCCTTCAGGTGCATCCCCCCGTACCTCCATATAGTCATCTAGCTCCTCGTTGTGAAGAACCTTGCTCTTTGAGTGAGGTAGGAGTTCTCAGACTCCACATTAGCAAAACTAAAACACTCAGTGAACCTCAGTTTTGTGAGTGGGGCCATGCAGTTGTTTTGAGACGTCCTTCACCCCACAGGGAACATTGTCATATTCTGCCTCAGCCACATGGGCGTTTACCCATTATTGGTAGACCTGGGTGCTGGTGTAGGCGTCCCCATTACGGTAGTGTGTGACCTGCCGGGTCTGTCTAACATAGTGGTAGCTAATGGTCTTCCACCAGATGCGGGGTTTAGCTTGCTGCATCCTTTGAACACGTTCATAAATGCCTTCCACGTCCCATTTTATGCTGCAGCCCACTCTTGTCATGGTGCCAGCACTCCACTAGGTAGAGCAGTTAGAGCATGAGTAGGAAGGCCAGAGGGGTGTAGACGTAGCCATCAGAACAGGGGCTGTCATGGTACATCATGGACTTCCCTTTAAAGGCACTGTCAAAGGTGAGGCGGGTCACCTGCTCCTTTGCAGCCGTACATGAGCATGGAGAGCGGCAGGCCTTTCCAGATGCTCTCTTTACACGGGGACTTGATCAGGGATTGTTTCAAGTGCTTCTGCTGTTAATTAAAAGCATGCAAAAAAAGGGAGGATAGTGTAAGTAAATGTAAATGGACACAGCATTTTGAATTTCAAACCATTCAACATTTCATGACCATTGTTGTGGTCTTCTGACGTTTTATTCACAATGTTTATCCTTTTCCCCCCCCACATCTATGAAGCTCCTATTTAATTCACTGCAAGGTTGCTTGACTCATATTTTATATATATATATATATATAAACCTATAGGCAATTGAAACAATTTGCTTCATTCTTGATAGGAAAATACTATAAAATAAAATACTATTAAATAACAGGATAAAAGGTATCTTCATACGTCCTTAATATTTTTTTTAATATGGCTTTATTTCCACCTTGTTCATCCTAGGCTACACCTGAATACAGTAAGGTCTGAGTAAAAGCAGGCATCTGATGTACGAATGTACATCTTGAATCTTTCGATCCCATCAATATTCGACCATGTATTGCTTTTGTTATAGCAAGGCTTGTGGAAATTGTATGGCAGCATAATATGAGTGGTACCTCTTCTCTGGTGTCATCCTCGAAAACGGTGGTTGTACTGCTCTCACTCGCTGTCGCAGCCGAATTTCCGAATTGAGTTTACTTAGATCGCTTGCTCCAACGTAGAGATAGTTGCTTGTGTCTATCCAGTTTCCTTTGTTAATTTTGCACATAAAAAGCGTGATTTATTTGCTTACAATCTATAGGGTATGTATTTTAAATAAAGGCATTCAGCAGCCGAGAGAGCTGATGGTAGACATTTAATCGAATAAAACATACAGGTAACAGACTAAAATGTCGCGATCAAGAAAGCATTTACACCAGCGGCGTCTTTCAAGAGATCAGGGTATTTAGAATCGTGTTTGAATTCTCCCTCACTCAGATTAAGGAACGTGACCTTGTCGGTGTGCTGAAGTTATCCTCTCCACTAAGCATTTTATAGTCAACCTGAACAAATTGGGTCTGTTCATACACACCTGTTATAACGACTTTATAATATGAACAACAACCTAACAATAATATAATTACTAATTGCCTAGTAACAATACAACTGATTCAGCCTACTAGCCTAATATTTGCCCAGGCTACTACTACCAATAGTATGTACTATAATTGTATTTATAAATAAACACTAAAGAATGGTAAGAAAACAAAAAGCAGACGGGCAAGACATGGTGAAATTGTTATGCGACATGTCTTGAATTTGTTCAGGTTAAAAGATTGTTCTGAAATGCAAACCCTCAATGAAACGGCAGATGGCAATGTAGGCCTACGCACGTACAATATGAGTAAAAAACGAAGGCAGTAAAAAGTGTTAATTTGTTGTGTAGGACTATTTTTTATGAACATCCCTACTGAAAGTAGAGCAAGATCTTTATGGATAATTTCCTCTCCAATATGTCTCAGCATATGAATAACTGAAAATGGCTAACTGTTTACATTAAGGTATAGGGCCTGCTTGAAAGGATGTATAAAAGAGTTCACGTAGGTATACTGTAACGGTTAATTATTAGATTAATCCAATATAATTTATGCATCTATAAATAAACTAACACATTGATATGTGTCCTTGTCATTAGCTGCATGCATTGGCAATAATAACAGGCTAATTATCAATGGGCTACAGTGAAGTCACAAACTCACTATTTGGCAAGGAACAAAAAAACAAGCACACAATTTCAACCTATGTGTTTATTACAGATTCATAAACTATTCATAAACCCCATATACAATCATTTTTAACGGTTTATGAATAAATCCGATTAAGTAGACTAGTTACCGAAATATAAGTAGGCCTATACTTTGGCTGGGAAAGATGGTGAGACTCAAAGCATCTTGATTGAAAAAGTATCCTACAATTGTTGCTCCTCGCTAGGGGCGCTGGTTGAACACAGTGCAATAGAGAATACAATGTAGCCACTCAGTGTCAGCCAAATCCATGATATTAACACAATCTAAAGAGCAAGGGGAGTTTCCAAAGTCATCAAACCCGTCCAACTTTCTCATTTACAGCTATAGACCACTGAAAATGGATCCTATTAGGGCTGCTGTTCCTTTGCTATGGCTTTCCCTGTGCTTTGGGAATATTCTGGAGGCAGCGGTACTTGGATCATTGCAGTACCCCTCCGGTGCGGATGATAACGGGCTTGCTTCACATCTGGATGAGCGGAGTCGCAGAGAGCCGACAGCGGTGTCCAGGAAAGACCCTCCGATAAATGATACTATCGTCCCCCATGAGTATATGGTATCTCTATACAGGACACTATCTGAGATAGAGAGCAGAGGGCTTAACAGCAGTGTTCCTCGCACCGCAAGACACGCCAACACGGTGACCAGTTTCGTGGATCAAGGAAAAGGTGGGTGAAAGTGAAATCAGTAGGATTATTATTATCACTCAAGGTAGACTTAATCATGGTGGTTGCCATTTATTTGGGGTTTGAAGGCAATTCAAATAGCTGACTCTACTGGACGTAATACATTAATTGTGATTCATGGGTTACAATCAATCAGTTATCCAAATATCCATAGCCTACTGCAAATTGCTGTATTATAGGTCAACCTATTTGGACAAGTCTGTGTTGGAAAATGATATGGTAAATACGCGACAACTGATTTGGGAATATTTAGAAAAATTTCTGTCATAGGGTTTAAAAAAAACTTTTTTTGCCATATTAAAAACCATGATTTCCCCTTATTAATTAAAATAGAAACATTGAATTGCAATATCTTGAAAAACCTGATAACCTTGCAGCGAATTGTTTGACAATTTCCTTCTCCAGCATTCATTATTTTAAGATGAATGCATTAATTTGAAATGCTCCCCTACGCCATATCCCGACATCTGTCAAGTTGGCAACAATGAGTGATTGAAAAGTATTAAGGAGCGTAAAGTAGGCTACCTACAACTGAAACATTAGTCTATTTGGGGAGGTAGGCTACATTTGTTTCACATTTATATGGGAGTTTTCTAAATACTCGAAATACTTCCAACGAAATATGAAGTCAAATGTCTCGTATTTCCAACATCTGTGATGTATAAACCTCACTGGCACCTTGAGCTAAACACTTCGAAAAGGCCTGCTTTCCCCGAGTCCAGGTGTTGCTGATAAAAACATACTTGTAATTTAAAACGGGTGTTCACATAGAATATTTGTTTGAATAAGTATACTCTGTCAGTAGGCCTATTCCATCAAATTAAATTGCTGGATTACAAGTACCTAAACTATGTCCAAAACGTTTTTTTTTTATTGGGCATAGTGCAATTTGTTAATCAGGATTTTTAAGGAATACATTTTCATGTAAATATAATAACAATGACACTGTTTTAGGTTAATGTAAACCTATACATTACAACAACAACAATAATCATAACTATAATAACAACAATAACAACAATGATTATTCAACATTTTGGTTTGTAGACCTGTGGCAAGGAATTATTTCTCTACTTCCTCTCAAAACATGTTATAACTGTGTGTTATTCTTGTGTGTTAAGAAATGTGTTATTATTTTCAAAGGACTATAGTCATTTTACATCATCTTTTTGAGGATTCCAAACTTGTTTTAAAGAACAAACACAATTAAAAGGTAAAAGTGAAGGTAATTAAAAATAATTTAAAACTAGATTCCAAAACAGGCATGAACATCTTTTCGGTCTTAATGCATTTCATTTCCTTGCAGTTTGGTTTCAAAGTCAGCAATTAGTAGTAGTCTTAATATTAGACAATATTATAGTTTTTTATTGATGTAATTTAGTTTTGCCAACAAAGTAATCTAGTCAATGTGCACCTGTGTGTGAGTTTAAATGTGTACACTGACTTTCCCCCATAAAGGTCACAGAGCAAGTTCACCTCAGGTACATGTAGACACAAAATATATGAAAAGAATGCAGCTTTATCTTTTATTCACTGAGATTACAACATAGTCTGGGTTATGTCATTGCAAGCGGATATTTGCTAGGATAGTGCTGCTCCCTTCACCTTTCATTGTCTGGGTATTCCACTTAAGCCTGCCTGGCTGGTCTTTCTCAGAGGGGGACAAGGGGTAGAGATCATCTGCACTCAACAAAGGCTTGAATGCCCTTTTCCAGCAGGAGCCTCACTGTGCACAATTCCGTTTTATTTTGAGGTCTCTTCCATAATGCATCGATGACACGACACCACAATCTGGCCTTGGATTCTTATGCTACCCATCTGTATTGGAGAAGAAAGTCCCTTCATGTTTTAACCATGGAACTGCGGTTTCGTCCTCAGGTTGCACCGTATCCCAAGACCTCTTGCTTGGGTTGAATGTCAACATGAAAACTTTTGAAAGTTAGGCGATAGTCTGTTCCCTCTTAGCAAGCTTTCCCCCCTGCCAATTGCCACATCTCCGTCATGGTTGCAACTGTGGTATGGCTGATGCTGTGAATAGCTGTTACGTGCCAAACGGAATTCTCTGGGGAGGGAGGACGTAGACGTGACTAACATATCAGATGCATAGAAATGATTTAAATATTATTTTGTTTGTCTTTCTTTTTCATGTATGTGATACTTCAGGTGAGTGTCAGGTTTCTGTTTGTTTGTGGACTACAGCTGTATGTGCACCCATCACTATATGAAATCCAAACATTCTACTAAATATACATTACATCCCCATCTCTTTGGTGTGTTCAAATCTCTAAAGCCACCACTTTCTCTCTATGATAAATATGGACCGAAGGAGGAAGAAAGGAAGGGAGCTGAGGCCACTTCAGTTTCAGTTTCTCCAGTGTCTCGCCAAGCTCTCCTCTCACTCAATCAGTGTAATTAGCACATACTGCCAAGGACTTGAGCCTGCCTACAGGTCAGCCAAGTGCTTTCCTCCTGGCCTGCTCCTGGAAACGGTATTCCCACCGAGGGGGAGACACACAGACAGGGCTTCATGGCCACAGGCTTTCTGTCTAGCGTAGAGAGCCACTGCACTTGACCGAAGGGGAGTTCCTGCCAAACGTTGAAGACTTGTTTACATATGGCCGCAGACACTCAAAGAGATTTAAGTCAGCTGACGCCCAGTGCTTGGTTTGCGTTCCCCACCCTCTTTTGGAATAGGTGTGTTTTAATAACTGTGTATGTGTGTGTTCGTGTTAGATTCAAGTGACTAGCCTGTGTTTGATTCCACTACAGATCACTCCTCCTGGGGAAGTGGCCAGCGCTATCTCTTCGACCTCTCCAGTCTGTCCAGGACTGATGAGCTTGTGGAGGCAGAACTGAGGATCCTGAGAAAGCCACCGCTGGATCTCCTTCCTGTGCTGACATGGGGCAGGAATCTTTATCGCCTCCTCCTCTACACTTGTTCGTCTGAGGGGAACTCTGGGAGACGGCTGCTGGATTCCAGGACAGTCGACGTTCTGGATGGCGAGCCTCCCAAATGGGATGTATTTGACGTGTGGGCAAGCGTGAAGGCTCGACGAAGGAGCCACAGGACAGCAGCGGGCAACGACCTCCTTGTGGCCTGCTTTGACCTGCTGGTCGTTTCGGAGTTGACCAAAGAGGCAGCCAACCCTCTTACAGTAGGGCTGGGACGCCAGTCTCGGCAGCCCCAGGAGAGGGCCTTGCTGGTGGCTTTTTCTCGCACCCGCAGGAAAGAGAACCTGTTCAAGGAGATCAGGGAGCAGATAAAGGCAGTGCGAGGAGACATGGGTTTTCTGGATCCTTTGGACCTCTCTGGTGACGTGGTTGGTCACCTATCCAGGCGTCGCAGACGCCGGACTGCCCTGACCAGCAGATCTATAGGTGGAGCTGGTGGGGGAGGAGGAGGCGTCGGTGCTGGAGGAGGTGGAGGAGGAAGGAGTGGTGGAGGCAGCGGGCGCAGGAAGACTCGATGCAGCCGCAGGCAGCTCCACGTCAACTTCAAGGAGTTGGGCTGGGACGACTGGATCATCGCACCGCTGGATTACGAGGCGCACCACTGTGAGGGCGTGTGTGACTTTCCGCTGCGCTCACACCTGGAGCCAACAAATCACGCCATCATTCAGACACTTATGAATTCTATGGACCCTGACTCCAGCCCGCCCAGCTGCTGTGTCCCCTCCAAACTCAGCCCCATCAGCATCCTCTACATTGACTCTGGCAACAATGTGGTCTACAAGCAGTATGAGGACATGGTGGTGGAGAGCTGTGGCTGCAGGTAGCATTGCGACAAGAGGGGGATGTCTGATTGTCTTGTCGGAAAATCAATTGGTGGTTTGATGCGCTTGTTAACTCAGGCCTCCCCTATCTCTTCCCCCTAAACCAACTGTATTTTGTGATTTGCTGAAAAAAAGTACCGACAAGTATGCTCATTACTGATCTGCCTTAACTTGAGTGAAACATAATCTAATTTGCTGCTTAATTTATTAGAATTTGTCATTGAGCTGCTATTTAATTTCATGAGCTCTTTAGCATTTCTTTACTCATAACATGCTCTGGCTCTCTCTCTCTCTCTCTCTCTCTCTCTCTGTCCCCTTGGCTCTGCATGTTGTTCGATGCTGTCAACTTTAGTAAATGTCCCATTCTTAAACAACCGCTATGCTTCTGACTTTGGTTCTATTACATTACTTTAGTAATCCATTTATGATCAGGTGTATAAAACATTAGCCCGAGCTTTTAATTTGCTGAACAGCAGACAGAATTAATTGAAATGAACAAAACCCCAGACTTCTAGCGTTATGACAACAACGTTAGAGTACATTTGTGTGCCTATAAGAGAGGCATGGGAGTAAATGATTTGATATCCTTAACTATCAGAAGACATAGTAAGACAGTTTTTAGTTCCACTGAACTGCTCCCACTGTGCTTGCTCTTAACTAAAACAACATTTCAAATGTATGGGAGGACACAATCAAAAAGGACTATTGAATTTTGCAATTTGCATCACAGAAGACCCTACCGTCATCTCTTGGACATGTTTTAGATAATGCTGCTGTCAGTATTGAGAAATATGGACATTGTTATGCATCTCTTTAGCAAGACAGAAAACGTCTCCCATTTATGTAGCTGTCTGCTGTAGAAACCTCTGTCTATCAGCCCAAGTTGGAGGAACAGTGATCTTTAGTTAGGGATATGCTATAGGACCAATTTACACAGTTAACTTAGAAAAATAGCTGTGTCACAATGCATTTGCTTATATCACTCTATATCATTACTATGCAAAGATCAGAGGTATATGATATGGAACATTTAAGGTATGAATGAAGGCGGTATGAATGAAGGGCGACAAGGTGAATTTGAAGCAGATTTTTATGGCATGACTCCGATTTATTATTGCTTGCAACTGAGAAATTGCGTTTTTTTGCAGAGTAGGCTTTCTACTACAGCTGGTAATGTACATGACTTAAACAAGCAGATCCCGAGCTAACTTTGATTGATATGGCGATTCATTTCCCTGTCAACAGCACAGAACCTACAGGCTATATAATGTCCATAGGAATTCCTTGTCAGGGAAATGCAACATTGGGATTCACTATTTAACACTCCAGGTACTGAATTATAAGAGCACATGATTTTGCTAAATACTATTGATCAAACAGCAACATGTGTTGGTCTTTGGATGTAATTTCCATTTATTCCATTTTATTTTAGAGTTCAGTCCAGAGTGGCATGTTAGCCTGCTGGTCCAAATACACTATATATACAAAAGTATGTGGACTTGGCTATTTCAGACACACCCATTGCTGACAGGTGTATAAAATTGAGCACACAGCCATGTAATCTCCAGACAAACATAGACAAACATTGGCAGTAGAATGAACTTACTGAAGAGCTCAGTGACTTTCAACACGGCACCGTCATAGGATGCCACCTTTCCAACAAGTCAGTTCGTCAAATTTCTGCCCTGCTAGAGCTGCCCCGGGTCAACTGTAAGTGCTGTTATTGTGAAGTGGAAATGTCTAGGAGCAACAACGGCTCAGCCGCGAAGTGGTAGGCCACACAAGCTCACAGAACGGGACCACTGAGTCCTGAAGCGCAAAAAAATCGTCTGTCCTCGGTTGTAACACTCACTACCGAGTTCCAAACTGCCTCTGGAAGCAACGTCAGCACACTAACTGTTTGTCTGGAACTTCATGAAATGGGTTTCCATGGCAGAGCAGCAGCACACAAGCCTTAAATCACCATGCGCAATGCCAAGCGTCGGCCGGTGTGGTGAAAAGTTCGCCGCTATTGGACTATGGAGCAGTGGAAACAAGTTCTCTGGAGTGATGAATCACGCTTCACCATCTGGCAGTCCGATGGACGAATCTGGGTTTGGCAGATGCCAGGAGAGCGCTACCTGCCCCAATGCATAGTGCCAACTATAAAGATTGGTGGAGGAGGAATAATGGTCTTGGCTGTTTTTCATGGTTCGGGCTAGGCCCCTTAGTTCCAGTGAAGGGAAATCTTAATGCTACATCCAACAATGCCATTCTAGATGATTCTGTGCTTCCAACTTTGCGGAAAAGCGAGGTCCATACAGAAATGGTTTGTCAATATCGGTGTGGAAAAACTTGACTGGCCTGCACAGAACCCTGACCTCAACCCCATTGAGCACCTTTGGGATGAATTGGAACGCTGACTGCGAGCCAGGCCTAATAGCCCAACATCAGTGCCCGACCTCACTAATGCTCTTGTGGCTGAATGGAAGCAAGTCCTTGCAGCAATGTTCCAACATCTAGTTGAAAGCCTTCCCAAAAGAGTGGAGGCTGTTATAGCAGCAAAGGGGGTACCAACTCCAATTTAATGCCCAAGATTTTAGAATGAGATGTTCCATGAGCAGGTGTCTACATACCTTTGGTCGTGTAGTGTATGTTTGTGCTTTAGCCAACTCTTCCCTGCCATGTTTGTTCATTGTCATTCCAAACATACAGGTATCACAGCAAGAAATAAGTTATTACCTGCTTTTCAAAGGTGGTAATTAAGTGTAAATTCCCCACTGTATATTATTTCACAAATCCCAGTGGAATCACATTAATACAAGGTACCTAAATATGCACAGTCAACACATAGGAAACAAAACCACTTGCAAAGTGTAAACTAGGCACAGATCATATGTGGTGTCCCTAGGAGAGAACTCCCTTGCAGATATTTCATGCATTGGTGAAAGAGATCAGCCTTTTGCTTCACACTCTCTCTGTAATATATTTAACGGTGTTTGTGGTAACGTCATATCACTGAGTCTCAGTTTAAATGTAATTAAATGTAATTCCAAGTCAAATTCAAACAAAGATTCTTGAATTTGAAATGACCAAACCATTCTGTCAGCATTGAACCCTGTGTGGTGTATCAAGATGTATGTACATTTAGTTTTATTTCTTCAAATAGATATATTCCCATGTTTTTGCACAAAAGGCAAATAGTTGATCATTTATGACTACAGACTAGTGCATTTCTAAGTACAGGAGTATTTGTACTGATATACAATATGTGAGTCAAATGTAATGTACTAATTATCATATTTGAGTGTTTGCTTCTTTTGTTTGGAATTCTGTTTGTTAAAATATTTCATTTCATTTCTAACCAAAATCCAAAGCAGCTTTCATGCATTTTGTTCCACATGTTTTTGTCCAAACCAGAGATTGTTTATTTTTTACGGTTTTCTTTTACGATTATGTTAAACCGATTTGGTTCTTTATGAATTAAAACAAAATCCTGCAAAACGGACTATAGTGGCATTTTGAACTAAGGACTACGCTCAAAAACAAACAAGAAATTCTCTGCTTGTTTTATATTTTCAAACAGCAGAAGAAATTTTGTGGCACATAATTTACAGGAGGCCGATACATGGCTATAATGCAACTCCCCAAACATCATTGAATTCACCTAACATACATTGATCAATAGCAATGTTTGAATCAATTTTCCAGAGTTTTTATTTAAATGTAAACATGAAACTGCCCAAACATTAAGAAAAAGGGGGTGTAATGATACAACTTCCTGTAAATTCCTGTTGCACATATTTTCGATGGAAACATGATTACTATCAGTTACCCTCCTTTTTGAATATCTTTTCAACTGCAGTGACATTCTGCTCAGTGGAAAATAGTTACCATAAGAGCTTCTTGATTAGCGTGTATACCCTTTATCTAAATTACATCAATACGGCAAAGGATAATAAAACAAAAGTGGCAGGCAGAAAATAAACCCCAAAAGCTAATTTAGTCCAGAGAGTAGCTCCTCTGGTATGCTATGCCTTGATATTAGATACATTTGTATTTTTTCCACTTTGTTTGTGTGCGTGTCCTATTTCAGCTACTTTGTATGACTGTTTTTTTTTCTGCTTCTTTGTGATCCATAATGCCAAACACATTTTCATGAAAATGGCAGGACAAGGAAGTGATTGGGCTGTTCCATACTTCATTGCATGTTTACCTCAGCAAGCTTGTCTTAGCATGTCCGTTGTCTTGAAATAGTATTCCCCCTGCACAGTTGTTACATTTTGTTGCACATTTTGCGACTCCACTCAACTTAAATCTGTTTGAAAATCTGTGGCAAGACAGAGTTTGCTGTAAATCAACGATCCCCATCCAACTTGACAAAGCTTGAGCAATTTTGCCAAGAACAATGGACACATGTTAGGATGTGGTGTTGAGTGTTGTAAAGCTCATTGGGGGAAAATGCCTCAAAATCCTAGACTCTAACGCAACAAAAGGTGAAAGCTGTGCAATGGTTAGGATGGATGTTGTTTCAAGACTCATGGATGCTTCACGAGTACCAAGTGTTGTTGTGAACATCTGACCGACTCCTGGGTCGGCTTATCCAAGGATGGTCTCTGTTACAAAGGCACTGTGGGAGGTATTCTGACTTGAGATCTGCATGCTTGATTCTAATTTAACAATATCATCAGTTGCGGTTTGACCTGGGCAATGTTAAAGTTAGTAGCTGTTAACACTGACAAAATATATTTTGAGTTTTGTTTGTGTAAGAGCATTGGTTCGTAATTGAATTGGGATTCTGATATGAAATTCCCAGTACTTAACAACATCTATGCAATGTGTATTTCCTATTCAAATATGATGTCTTCCCCATGCTTTTCAAGGGAAATTCAGATAAATGTAACCTTTTCCTTTTCATTCTCCTCCTTTCCACATTTATTGATTGGATTTATTGAATATTAGAGAGCATTTGATTTCTGGCAAGAAATACAAATTGTATGAAAGTCCCCCACATATTTTTAAAGACATGTAAGCTTCTGTATAAAGATCATTGTACAAGTAAAAGCTTGGTTAAGTTCATATTTTGTTGAGAAGGGAAATGTTTGAGATTTAACCGTTAGACGGCCATTAGTTTTATATGTGTTCATGTAAAATGCACTGTGTGTATGTATGTATGTATGTATGTATTCTATGGGTTATAAAGGTCTGTACATAATGTAATTGTAAATGAACTGTAAACAGCTCTTTTCTCTTTTGGAAATATTTTATAGTAGTATATATTTGAAAAAGTATATGTAAGCACACTTTTTATCCTCATTTTATGTTCACCAGGTTTTTTTGTAAAGATTATTATATTAAATATTGTATTCATAATAATATGTATAATCTTCCTTTGAGTCTTCCTGTAAGTGACTTTGAAAGCCTTAGTAATACAGATAAGAGCAAAAACTGTGACAACCACGGTCTTCCCTGTATAGCACTAGCTAGATTTGAAACACAGACTTTTTGACCTTGGGAAAAAAGAACCCACCCACACAGTGCCTTCAGAAAGTATTCACACCCTTTGACTTTTAAAATGTTTTGTTGTCTTACAAAGTGGATTTAAAATGGATTTGTCCTTTTTTGTCAATGATCTACACAAAATACTCTGTAATGTCATAGTGGAAGAAAAATGACATAATTTGTCAAAAAATGCATGTAAAATAAAACACTAATGTATCTTGATTAGATAAGCATTCAACCCCCTGAGTCAACACATGTTAGAATCACCTTTGGCAGTGATTACAGCTCTGAGTCTTTCTGGGTAAGTCTCTAAGAGTTTTGCACACCTGGATTGTACAATATTTGCACATTATTCTTTTTAAAATTATTCAAGCTCAGTTAAGTTGGTTGTTGATCATTGCTAAAGAGCCATTTTCAAGTCTTGCCATAGATTTTCAAGCCGATTTAAGTCAAAACTGTAAGTAGGCCACCCAGGAACATTCAACTCCAGTGTATATTTGGCCTTGTGTTTTAGGTAATTGTCCTGCTGAAAGGTGAATTCATCTCCCAGTGTCTTTTGGAAAGCAGACTGAACCAGGTTTTCCTCTAGGATTTTACCTGTGCTTAGCTCTATTACGTTTCTTTTTTATCCTAAAAACTTACAGATGACAAGCATACCCATAACATGATACAGCCACCACCATGCTTAAAAATATGAAGAGAGGTACTCAGTGATGTTTTGTGTTGGATTTGCCCCAATAGAATGCTTTGAATTCAGGACATGAAGTTAATTTCTTTGCCACATTTTTTGCAGTTTTACTTTAGTGCCTTATTTGCAAATAGGATGCATGTTTTGGAATATTTGTATTCTGTACAGTCTTCCTTCTTTTCACTCTGTCATTTAAGTTAGTATTGTGGAGTAACTACAATGTTGTTGATCCATCCTCAGCTTTCTCTTATCACAGCCATTAAACTTTGTAACTGTTTTAAAATCACCATTGGCCTCATAATGAAATCCCTGAGCGGTTTCCTTCTTCTCCGGCAATTGAGTTAGGAAGGACGCCTGTATCTTTGTAGTAACTGGGTGTATTGATACACCATCCAAAGTGTAATTAATAACTTCACCATGCTCAAAGGGATATTCAATGTCTGCTTTTTTAATAGGTGTCCTTCGTTGAGGCATTGGAAAACCTCCCTGGTCTTTGTGGTTGAATCTATGTTTGAAATACCCTGCTCGACTGAGGGACCGTACAGATAATTGTATGAGGTAGTCATAAAAAATCATGTTAAACACTATTATTGCACACAGTGTTCATGCAACTTATTATGTGACTTGTTAAGCACATTTTTACTCATTAACTTATTTAGGCTTGCCATAATAAAGGGGGTTGAATACTTATGGACTCAAGACAATTCAGCTTTTTATTTGAATTAATTTGTAAACATATCAAAAAACATAATTCCACTTTGACATTGTAGGCACAACATAATGTGGAAAATGTTGAGGAGTGTGAATACTTTCTTCAGGCACTGTAAATGTTGTTGTGGGATTTGGAAATGAAATGATGTAATTTTGTTATAAACATTTGAGGAAGGCTGAAAATAAGCTACTGTATCAATGTCAAAACAAAACATAACAAAGGGAAACAATAAAGGGACTTTGTAAAATTATGATTTGTTGCAGACGATGGTGGAACAGGAGAAATACAGAATATTTCTGGGTATTTTTTTGTCCCCGCAAGGGGACCTGCACCACTAAAGAGACATAACACAGTAATGCTTGTTTGATTTTGCCACAGTTTAAACCACCAGGGCAGGATTACTCCATTTCCCGCCACAAAATACCCTTGTCTCATGGTTTAAATCAAGGATAAGTTAATTAAGGGGTTTTGTCATTCCTTTTGATGGGGCCAAAGAGGGAGATTAAAGTAGGCTTGGTTTACACAGGGATTCTTTCTTCCAATGTCTCCACAATGCAGCTGGTGATGGTTTTCTCTAGGGAGATGTTTCCCTCTATGTTTTCCATAAGTAAAAACTAGCATGGGGTTTGGGTAGGGTAAGATATGACATCTACCTAAAGCAGATCTTTGATAGAGCATGCACAGGCACCTTGGCCGTCAGTCCATGGTCAATGCCAAGTCCATTCACAGAAAAATCGAAACGATGTCCACGAGGGATATAACAATGTGTAGCCAATGCTCAGACCAAGATCTAGTCCTCAGAACTTCAATGGAGTTCAATCCATTGGTGTCATTCCTGAGCTTGAGTTTATTTAAATCAAGCAAAAACTAAATATGAACTCCTTCAAAAAACATTTAGATTTTAGATGACTTTGCCCTAAGGCAAATTAAGAACCTTCTCTTTTTTACAGTCCTAGTACTTGAAAGCCTTCAGATGTCAGCAAGCTCAACACATCCTTCCTGACCCAAAAAGGGCTGACAGCTTACTCTGACAAAAGAAAACTCTTACTTCCAAGATTAGTAGTTTTTTGTCAAATAATTGATTTTGGTTTTTGTATTCAAAACTCAAAGATATCGCCATCACTTAAGCAGTCAATAAATTGTTAAATTCCAATAATTTTCCAGGTTCAGAAAAACTTACATTAAAGTACTGAAATTCTGACAACGTTGATACACTGTGAGAAACTCATATTTTGAGATCAGGTCCCCTCTGTCCATATAATCATATTAATTTATGATTTAAAAGGCAAAACCGATCAGAACTCCTACTCTGAGACTCTTTATAGAGGCCCTGGAGTGTTTTTGGTGCCTGCCTCTGTTCAACATGACTGAGGGAAATGCCACTTCATCTTCAGAATGGGGATAATTGTCCTGAATCAGCTCTTGTGTGTTTTGGCTGCACATGTCTGTCTCTATTGCCATCTTGTTGTACTTTTATGGAAGAAATTGACTATTTAACCCCTCCTTCTAAGAGGCGGAAAAAAGTCACAGGATTTTCTGAACTGTGGGCAATTTGATATAAAGGGACCATGCCATGGCTTTAAAAGGGTATGCTGAAATGTCAGAGCAAATATTAACTCACACAGCACTACATTGTCTTTCTTTGTGGAGCTGGGAAATAGAATTTAAAAACCCAATAGTTAATCATCAATGATACATTACTTTGTCTCACAAATTCTATTTTTTTTTAAAAAGGAAATGTGAAAGTAGAGGCACTGCAATCACAAAGCAAGACAATGGATATGAAAGAACATACATTCCCCAGATAAATACTTTTCCTTAATTTATTTCAATTCGAAATATTTACAAGGAACAAAAGCTGTCACTTTTTAATAATTATATATATATATATATATATATATATATATATATATATATATATATATATATATATATATATATATATCACACACACACATATACATATATATATATATATATATATATATATATTACACATACATACACACACACAGTACCAGTCAAAAGTACATACATACACACACACAGTACCAGTCAAAAGTTTTGACACACCTACTCATTCCAGGGATTTTCTTCATTTTTTACATTGTAGAATAATAGTGAAGACATCAAAACTATGAAATAACACATATGGAATCATGTAGTAATCAAAAAAGTGTTAAACAAATCAAATATATTTTAGATTCTTCAAAGTAGCCACCCTTTGCATTGATGACAGCTTTGCACACTCTTGGCATTCTCTCAACCAGCTTCATGAGATAGTCACCTGGAATGCATTTCAATTAACATGTGTGCCTTGTTAAAAGTTAATTTGTGACATTTCATTCCTTCTTAATGCGTTTGAGCCAATCAGTTGTGTTTTGACAAGGTAGGGGTGGTATACCAAAGATAGCCCTATTTGGTAAAAGACCAAGTCCATATTATAGCAAGAACAGCTCAAATAAGCAAAGAGAAATGACAGACCATCATTACTTTAAGACATGAAGGTCAGCCATTCCGGAAAATTTCAAGAACTTTGAAAGTTTCTTCTAGTGCAGTCGCAAAAACTATCAAGCTCTATGATGAAACTGACTCTCACGAGGACTGCAACAGGAAAGGAAGACCCAGAGTTACCTCTGCTGCAGAGAATAAGTTCATTAGAGTTAACTTCACCTCAGATTGCAGCCCAAAGAAATCCTTCACAGAGTTCAAGTAACATATACTATGCCAAGAGTGTGCAAAGCTGTCATCAAGGCAAAGGGTGGTTACTTTGAAGAATCTAAAATCTAAAATATATTTTTGGTTACTACATGATTCCATGTGTGTTATTTCATAGTTTTGATGTATTCACTATTTCTACAATGTAGAAATAGTAAAAATAAAGAAAAACCCTGGAATAGGTGTGTCCAAACTTTTGACTAGTACTGTATATATATTTGATTTCATATTTTTCATGACAATTACAAAACATTTAGTTAATACAGGGTACATAATGATTAGTAATTTAAAGTAATATAATCTAAAGTAATGTAAAACCAAATTTACACATGAGCACAACTCTCAAACATTTTTTGTAGAGGATCAACCACCAATTGCTTTGTTTAATGAATTTCTGTTAGTCTCTGTATCTGAAATCCTTTCTATTGCATTGCAGTCATGACAAGGATGAACGAAACCCCATCTAGTCTGTAACTCTCTCTCCCTCTCCGCCCAGATCTCATCCATCACACTGGTATAAACAACATTAGTCTCAGTGTGTATTCAACAGGAGCCTAAGCTTCAGATAACACTAAGCCTTCCATATTCATTTGCATTTTAAAATGGGCAGATATCAAATACATCCAGACAACTAATAAACCAAGATTCCCCATCAAACACATAAATTAAGGAAGGCTTTTTGAAGAGCTTCCCTGTAAATGGTTACATCACCAGTGGCTGGTGGCCAACAGTGGAAGGAGTGCTCGGTCAGAGGTCAAAGATGAACACTAAGTCTGCAGATTCCTTTGTCAGAAATATACTTTCTTCGATTTCCAAAATATAGGAAATCCAACTTTAGATGGAGTTAACATTTTGGAATGATGAGCATGCCTTTTTGTTATTTCATCACAGATTTATGGCTAAATTCAATCAAACATGCACTAAAAACACATTGTTCCGGCACTGCGCTGTAGGGCAGGAAATGGAGACAAGTTATCTGTATCAGGCTGTGTTGACAGAACACAGAAAAATATAAATCAAATAAAACCATTGAGTTGATCTGCCAACACATTTTGCCATGTGCAATCAAACATGTTCAACACGTGTCTGGGATCATTCAGAAACAGCATTCTTTCTTTCCATGCATCTAGAAAGCATGTTTGAGTTAATATGCCTTTGAGTTTGTTTGACACTAATGTGCATTTTTGCAAAACAAAAAGGATGTTGTTTTTGATTGAATAGTGCCATATGTTACATTACATTACAGTGTAATTAAGAACCTATGAACTAATCAAATGTATAAATAGATTCCAGCTGATTTCTCTTGGTCCTCTTCAGCAAACACATACCATTACTTTACAAAGTGAAGCATCACAATTTCCTGCCAACCCAACAGAATTTTGGCAACAACAAATACATATTTATATGATTGGTGGTCCAATAAAGATATAACGCAATATGCAAATCAATACAATTAGAATTAATAATCGTATCAAAGTTTTGGTCCTTATGCATTACTTAGCTATACAGTATATTGAAATAAAAACGAATTTTAAAATTTAAAATCGGGAAAGAAAACAGACAGAACAAAGTTTGGGGTCCAATGTCAAAATACAAGTCAATTTTGGGATTTTCATAAAAACTATGTGGTTGTTGAAGCCTACCTGATATCTCTGTAACTATAAGGCAGTGATGGTACTGTAGGGGCTATAATCACACGTTATAGCATAGGGAACTAGTTTAGTGCTTAAAGAGCTTTGACAATGATTTGGACAAATATCTTCATTCTTTCATTTCACTACCAGATGTCATCACTCCTTAAAAGTTTTACATTAATTTAGGTAACATAAACCGATAATATCATTATCCAATTAATATTTCGATGACAATTTCTTTAAATCACGGTCGCACTGTCATGCTGCTTGGAGCGTATTTGAAACTAGCTCCATGTTTGCAAATCTTTGCGGATCCATTCAAAGATCATACCAGCCACTTCCTTTCCTGCGTCCAAGACGAAGGCATGACGAATTCCTCGACTACACAGTCTGATGTCTCCCTCTGGAAACTTCCTCTTGATCTCCTGATAATACTGCACAGGGCACCAGTGGTCAGTGGCTCCATAGTAAAACACAAGCTGAACAGAGGAATGACAAAATATCCATAACTAACACTTTTCATTACGAATTTACAACTCCATTTGATCTGTGGATACACTTGGCACTGGAAGATTCAAAGGTTTTCATTCACTTATTTTAGTTCTCCTTTTTAACCGACAATAGATGAAGTCCAAAGACTGTCAACCAGTGCAGATCCATCGCCTCCGCCCATCCTCTGTGAGGATGGGGATTCTGGTTAATATCACAGAGAGAGAAGGAGTACACTAGCGAGAACGCATACACGCATGCACACACACTGAAGGGGATACACATTATTCTCATTATTCTTCATGAAAAAATGGATAACAATAAAGTGGGAGAGGGAGAGAGAGAGAGAGAGAGAGAGAGAACGTTGGGCTCAATTCAGAATTTTGGAATTGACTCGCACTCACCTCATGAGTTGAAATCCAATTGAATTGGCCACACCACATGGGATGTAGAATTTTAAGTTGAGTGAAAGGAAGTAGAATTTAATTCAGTGCAATTCAAAGAAATTCTACTCAGTCATAAAACATGAGTTTCATTGAATCTGACAGGTCACACTTCCAGATAGCAAAGAATACATCACTTTTCTCTGGAAACAAGGTTCATAATACTCCTTTAGCCTTAGTGCTAAATAATTGTTTGGCTTCTTTTTGAAGGGTCCGTGCTATTTCCCTGAATTCAATTATATTTCCTTTAACAAAAACATAAATTCAAATTCAGTTCAAATACAAGAATTGAATTAGAATATGTGAGGCATCCTCAATTTAATTCTGATTTAAGCCCAACCCTGATAGAGAGATTGGAAGGGGGATCCTTACAGTGACACCTTCTATTATAATCTGACCACGCCCTCTGCACATCAACTATGAAGCAAGAGTTTATCTCCCTTTGATCAGCTTGAATGTGACACTCACCTCTCCACTCTCTTTGAAAAGGAAGAAAATAAGTATCTGCCATTTAATGTCTGGCTTTTGTCTTTACTGTGTATGTGTGTGTGTTCGAAAGAGAGAGTGTATGTGTGAGAACGTTATAGCTACAGAGAGTGTAACCCATAAAATATTCACATCTGCCAACAAGGAAACGTTAAAACGTGAGGGTATATGAACAGCAGATTTATGAGGCTAATAAAATGGATCAACTGAGACATCTCTTAACTGCAGTTTGTAAGTGTTCCACTGCATTTGGCCAAGAGTCCTCAGGAGTTCAACACCTCCCTGTGAATAGGTAACGGGAAGGTAAATGGATGGTGTGTAGGAGGATATGTTGCAGGTCCTCCAGTAGTTTAAATGAGTCAGAGAGGGTCTAACACTTTGAAGGACTGGCACATGGGAGAACTTCTGTCACTGTGTTTCAAACAACACCTTATATTAACATGCTGACTAGACCGGGCATGTGCGTGCATCCGCATGTGCCATTAGGCGCATTTTGATTTTGTCCATCCCCAACAGACGTGATCAGGACACGCATGTTGAAATATCAAAATGAACTCTGAACAAACTATATTAATTTGGGGAGAGGTGGAAACACATGAAACATTAATGGACATTTAGCTAGCTAGTTTGCTGTTGCTAGCTAATTTGTCCTGGGATATAAACATTGGGTTGTTATTTCACCTGAAATGCACAAGCTCCTTTTTTTTTTTGTAGAATCTTTTCCCATTTTGAGTCACAAAAAATGGTGAGTTCTCTACTCCAACTAATAATCCACAGATAAAAGGGGAAACCTAGTTAGCTTCTAGTAATCTCTTCTCATTCAGTCTTCTTATTCTTCTGTGGACTTTATATGGCGGTTAGCCACCACCTTTGACTGGAGTGTGGACCTCATTTCATCTTTCAATCACCCATTTGGGTGGGTATATGCTCCTAAAATCCAATGAGGAGATGGGAGAGGTGGGGTTTCGCAGGGCGTCAAGCATTAAACATAAAACCACGTTTTTTTAGCGCCGGGCTATGCAGATGCTTGTTGGCGTGCGAGCAATTTGGATGAAATGTATGAATAACATGTATGTGTACATTTATTTCGCAACGCTCGCGCACGCACAGCTCACACACGCAATGCAGGTGGTGTGGTCAGCATGTAACATGTCAGTCCATTTCTCAATATGTCCACCAGAGATGGTTTGTTTTACCGTCTGTATTCACCCTGTATCTATGGGTAAACTTTATCAAGCCAATATCGGGATGGAGTTATAGTGCATTCTTCAGACCCCTTCACTTTTTCCACATTTTGTTACGTTGCAGCCTTATTCTAAAATGGATTCAAAATCTTATTATTATAATTTTTTTTACATTTTAGCAAATGTATTAAAAATAAAAACGGAAATATCACATTTACATAAGTATTCAGACTCTTTACTCAGTACTTTGTTGAAGCACCTTTGGCAGCGATTACAGCCTCGAATCTTCTTGGGTATGATGCTACAAGCTTGGCACACCTGTATTTGGGGAGTTTCTCTCATTTTTCTCTGCAGATTCTCTCAAGCTCTGTCAGGTTGGATGGAGAGTGTCACTGCATAGCTATTTTCAGGTCTCTCCAGAGATGTTCGATCGGGTTCAAGTCCGGGCTTTGGCTGGCCACTCAAGGACATTCAGAGACTTGTCCCGAAGCCACTCCTATGTTGTCTTGGCTGTGTGCCTAGGGTCTTGTCCTGTTGGAAGGTGAACCTTTGCCCCAGTCGGAGGTCCTGAGAGCTCTGGAGCAGGATTTTATCAAGGATCTCTCTGTACTTTGTGCCATTCTTCTTTTCCTAGATCCTGAATTGTCTCCTAGTCCCTGCTGCTGAAAAACATCATGCTTCACAGTAGGGATGGTATTGGCCAGGTGATGAGTGGTGCCTGGTTTCCTCCAGACGCGATGCTTGACATTCAGGCCAAAGAGTTCAATCTTGGTTTCATCAGACCAGAGAATCTTGTTTCTCATGGTCTGAGAGTCCTTTAGGTGCCTTTTGGCAAACTCCAAGTGGGCTGTCATGTGCCTTTTACTGAGGAGTGGCTTCCATCTGGCCACTCTACCATAAAGGCTTGATTGGTGGAGTGCTACAGAGATGGTTCCATGACCAAGGCCCTTCTTCCCCGATTGCTCAGTTTGGCCGGGCGGCCAGCTCTAGGAAGAGTCATGGTGGTTACAAACTTCTTCCATTTAAGAATGATGGAGGCCACTGTGTTCTTGGGTACCTTCAATGCTGAAGACATTTTTTGGTACCCTTTCCCAGATCTGTTACCCGACACAACCCTGTCTCTGAGCTGTACGGACAATTCCTTCAACCTCATGGCTTGGTTTCTACTCTGACATGCACTGTCAACTGTGGGACCTTATATAGACAGGTGTGTGCCTTTCCAAATGTCCAATCATTTGAATTTACCACAGGTGGACTTTAATCAAGTTGTACAACATAATACCTGTTGTATTCGGCGCATGTGACTAATTTATTGTTTTTGTTGTTGATTTAATCTCAAGGATGATCAATGGAAACAGGATGCACCTGAGCTCAATTTTGAGTCTCATAGCAAAGGGTCTGAATACCTATGTAAATAAGGTATTTCATATATATATTTTTTTATACATTTCTAAAAGCCTCTTCGCTTTGTCATTATGGGGTATTGTGTGTAGATTGATGAGGGAAAAAATGTATTTAATCGATTTTAGAATAAGGCTGTAACGTAACGAAATGTGGAAAAAGTGAAGGGGTCTGAATACTTTCCGAATGCACTGTATATTCCAACAAGATCACAATGAACATTAAATGTTTCCTACCTTGTCAAGGTTTTGATTGATGGTGAAGTTGTCTCTCTCCAGAACTTCCAACATCTCTTGACTCCCCATGTACATAGCATTGGCTGAAATAAAAGAGGAAAAACAAGCCATATAATTAAGCTGTTGTTATTACACTCGATGGCCAGTTTATTAGGTTAGGGTTAGGTTCATGAAACTAGGGCAATGCTCGCTATATAAAGCAGGCAGACAGGCATTAAAGCATTCAGTTACTGTTCGATTGAACGTTAAAATGGGCAAAACGAGTGACCTAGGAAACTTTGAGCATGGTATAATCGTTGGTGCCTGGTGTGCCGGTTCCAGTATCTCAGAAACGGCCGGCCTCCTGGGCTTTTCACACACAACAGTATCTAGGGTTTACCGAGAATGGTGTGACAAACGTAAAACATCCAGTCAGCGGCAGTCCTGTGGGCGAAAACAGCTCGTTGATGAGAGAGGTCGAAGGAGAATGGCAAGAATCATGCAAGCTAACAGGCGGGCCACGAACAGGCAAATAACGGCGCAGTACAACAGTGGTGTGCAGAACGGAATCTCAGAACGCACAACTCGTCGGTCCTTGTCACGGATGGGTTATTGCACCGGGTTCCACTCCTATCAGCTGAAAACAAGAAGAAGTGGCTCCAGTGGGCAGGCGATCACCAACACTGGACAACTGAGGAGTGGAAAAACATTGCCTGGTCCGACGAATCCCGGTTCCTGTAGCATCATGCTGATGGCAGAGTCAGGATTTGACGTAAGCAGCATGAGTCCATGGCCCCATCCTGCCTGGTGTCAACGATACAGATGGTGTAATGGTGTGGGGAATGTTTTCCTGGCACACGTTAGGTCCCTTGATACCAATTGAGCAACATTTGAACGCCACAGCATATCTGAACATTGTTGCTGACCAGGTGCATCCCTTCATGCTACAGGGGTCCGACCGGGTACTAGATGGGTGTACCTGATAAACTGGCCACTGAGTGTATAACACTGTAAAAACACACAGACAGACATGTAGTATCACACAGGCATGTGTAGTATCATTGTTTTAACATTCAACAAAAATTCAAAGGAAAGAGTACGAGGACTAAGAAATCAGAGATGAATGTATCTCACCCCCCCACTAACTCCCAATTATCCATCTCAATCTTACACAGCTGGAAAATATAATGGGGGAGAAGGGGGGACATGGATGGCTCATTGGATACCAGAAATGATAACGGTAAAAATGTGAGTGAAAGATGGGGAAAACCCTCCCCAGAGAGCAGTGTAACTCAATGCCTTTGATTCTACGTTCCATTACATTTCCCTTTCAGCAGCATGTACTTTTTATTAAAAACATTAGTCGAGGGACACTCTTTTTTTTTAAAGCTGCACTCGCTGGAAAATGTTGCTGCTATTTCAGAAGTTTTGAGAGTCCATCAATAATTCAGACACGCAAGCTGCACGCACACAAACACACACACACACAAAATCATCAAACTGAATAGCTAATTTCTGCTCAACACAATGATTCAAGGAAATGTTCAGTGAGAGTTATCTCTAGGCTGTACTCAGTGGGTGGTTGGGGAGGAATACATGGATGAGAAAACTGTTAATATCCTGTACGAATATCCTCCTGTCCTATGAGTGATCACTCACGCCTATCTCCTCTGCCACGGTCCCTTTCTGGATGAGGTGGTGGCAGTGGGGGGTTTGTGTGTGTGTGTCTGTGTGAGTGTCTGTGTGTGGAAGGGGGAGGGGGGATTCAGGTCCCCATAGCTAGCCACTCATATTTCCATCTTTTGCTGTTCCGAGGAGGAGGAAGCGAGGGTCCGTTTGCAAATCTCCACCACTTGTGCGCATATTAATCATATTCTGTGAGCGGCGTCGCCTTGTATTGTGGAGTGCCGGCTTTGAAGTGCTTTGTACCTGGCACAGGACTGGAGCGAAAAAATGCTTTTCTTACTCCAAAGGCCAAGGGTGAGAGGCAGAAAGAGTGAAAGACAAAAAGTTCCAAGTCTGTAAAGAGGGTGTGATTCTTTCATTTAGCACTGGTTTGTTTAGTCTTTGAGGTAATTTCCTACATTTTGAGGGCTTAGCCCAGGGTTGTAAGGCAGCTTGTACGTCTCCCAGAGATCCCGGTGAGTTGGGGGTTTCAACAGCGTCACAGCAACAAGAGGGACACACTTAGCTCTCTGATTTATGCTGCAGAGGGATGGCCAACGGGAGAGAACGGCCTAGTGAATGCAGGCATTGTGTGTGTGTCAATTTGTGCAAAAACTGTGCGACACACTGCAACCTGAAGGATCTCAACAGATGTGCTGCACATATGTTTCTAAAATACAGTCTCCCTTGAAAATGAAATCAAAATGTGATATTATATTACCATCTGGCTATTGAATAAGCAATTCAATTGTACATCCAAGATGAGTCAATCATAGCTTCTGTGAGACTGTGCTTTCAGACACTCAAAAGACAGGGGGGGGAACTATTATAGATCGAATGATAGGAAACATTGAAACCTCACCGTAACCCTGTCTCAATCAACATCTAGCTGTCTAGAAAAACTCAACCAGTAACTCCTGTTTGTGAGCCATCTTGAGGTGCTGCCCCGGGTCTTTATGAGCTACTTCCTACATTCCACACACATTTTTAACTATCTCCGTAAATCTTCACTCTGTAAAATCCAGCTTTTTCTGAGTGTGTAAATTACTTCATGATAGCATCCCCTTGGTTCCAAAGGTCTTTAACCTTGTCAAGCTGAATACTTTCTCTTCCCACCATTGTATAATTACTCATAAATGGTTAATCTACTTCCATTTAGTTACACAGCCTTACTGTTGCCTATGGAGCAATACTACATCAAAATAAAGGTTTCCAGCTTATTCCTCTTTGATGGTATGCACATTTGACAGTGTGGCTTTAAGTAAAAAATGTATTGAGTATTACACCAAGGAGGTTCACCGAAACCAACTAGATCCTGTTTCAGGTAGATGTTTTACTATTTTGAGAGAATATACAGTACTGTATATGGTGATATAGGAGAAACCAACCTCAAAGCAAATACACCTTGATTTCAAAGCCTTTAGGCATTTGGGTTGGGTGATGTTTGATCTCTCACAAATGGCCAGTTATCTGCGTATTATGACAGAAAACAAAATCTGTACCCCCTTCCTCCGTGCGTAACCATGGTGACTCATGTGTACCAGCCGATATCAGCAATATTATGTTTAAAATATTCTGTTTACCCCAGTCACTCACATGTCAAGTTTGAACATAGTAGCCTCTAGGCTACGTTCCTGGTCTTTCTGTAACACACGACTGAGGACAGAATCATAACTTGAGGAAGTCAAGGTAAATCATGCATCAATGTCAATGGAAGACTTGTGATGCAGCTTGAGTTACATGTAAGTAAAGATGAATTAGAGCAGATGGGATGATAAAGAGAGTGATAAATAGGGATGATAAAGAGTAATAGGAAGTTAGGAAGAGATAGATGTGAAGAAATGCATGTAAGGAACTTAGCAAGAGAGAGAGAGAAACAGAGTGAGAGAAAGAGAGAGAGTGTGTGTGTGTGTGTGTGTGTGTTTGTGGAGGGGGGGGGGTTGGTGAGAGCTAAGGGGAGGGAGAATCCAACCTGTCCATGAGATCTGTTGGAGGAGACATCCCCAGCTGTAGCAAGCTCCCTTATCTCTAGCAGTGGAGTTGGGGGGTGGATGGGGGGTTGTACTTGGTAGGGCATGGCATTCCAGCCCAATTTACAGATCCTCACACATGTGGCTCGTTAGCGACTGGCTGAGGAGATAAGACCAGAGAGAATCAGCAGCACAGATCCCAGATCAGATTGAAACCACTGTCTCACTGCTGCTGCCATGACTAATAAGTAGCTACAGTGCCTTACTATAGCGAAACACTCCCACCTGAAACAGGCTGAAACAGGCTATCATCTTGCTGTTTTTGTGAGGTTTTAATCTACCTGTAGCATAACATTGATTTTATAACGTAGAAAATCTCATGCAATCAGCAAAGACCAGTGCGATGAGGAAGTTGATAAGTCCAGTCACCTTTACCCTGTGTTTAGGTAATGATGGCAAAACATTACACATATCAAAGAAAGTTAGTGCAAGACTTTCTCTTCGTGCTGCACATCCCTCTTCCCAGTATGGAGTACGTGGAGAGGATATTGTTCACTGTGTTACTTGGACTTCCTTAAGAAGAAAAAAGGCCAGTCTCCCTCCAGCTGAGTGATGACATTGCTCTACCTGGGGCAAGGTTGCCTGCTTAGAGTAGTTTAATCCCCTTCCTGCTGTGCTCCTGATGTATGTGCTGCTAACTCTGTTCCACTTGGCCCCTGAGTCTGAAGAGACAGGCTGTGGAGTCAGTCTCTGACTAGATTGCCAACTCACCAGCAAACAGAGGATGAATACCAGCAACAAGCAAAGGCATGCAGGAATGAGAGAACAATGAGATGTGTTCAAATAAGCTGAAGAACAAACAAATATTGTATTCCAAGAGACAGATGGGTGGGATGGAGTGTCTGTGACACAGTTCAGCTAATAAGTAAGCTATACTTACTAAATAAATCAAATGAATACTTCAAACAATACAGTGTGAACAAAATTCTATATATTTCGTATTGTATAAAAATTGGCATTAGGCTACAATTTATGGTCAACTCAATTGTCTAGAGCAGTACAAGCTAAGAAATGGGGTACAGACTATTGCTTTCCCTTCAAAGCCGTATAAGAATGGTGGCGGCCTGTGACTGCTACTGCTATTGAGCACCCAGAACCCTCCTTCAGCACCAAAACACCAACGTTCTCTGCTTCTTCTTCTTAAAAAAATAAAATAAACGCTGAAATGTACGCAGGAAATTCCATCTAATCGCAACATGTTTTGTTAATTAGGCCTGTCAACTGGCCATTTAATATATACTGTATTTAACACATGACAGAGAACCATCTGTAGCCAAGGGCCAATGTTCAATAGCGCAACACCAATAAGGAGCAAAAAAAAAAGTGTAAAACTATTAAGAATTGAGGTTGTTTAAAGGCTTATTTAACTAGTCCGAATATAATTAATTGTGCAGGAAAAAGCAAAGCATTTTGACCATGAGGGAATAAAAATTCAAAAAGAAAATGAAAGGGAAGTGCTAATGATTAAAAACATGCTCAGCAGAGGCAAGAAGAAGAAGAGGCTTTCTGACCTCACAGGAGAGACTGAGGGCATGGCTACTTGGCTGCAGAGACCTTTTTTGGCATAGGCCCTCAGGTCGCCACAACATCAATCTCTCCCCTCCCAGGACAGACGGTGGGGGAAAACACAGCGCACTTCAAATCCGAGGGAAAGAGAGAGTGAGCTTTCCTCCACTCTGTGCAGGAAGGAGGGATGGCTGGCTCTTCTCCTCCTCTAAGGAGCGGTCTTAATTACTCCCGCTCATACCCATACCCCAGCAATCATCTGGCAAATAAAGAGGAGGGGATATATTCTAGGAGTTCTTAATAAATAACATATAATCTCTGACAGTGAAATATGCCATCCTCCTCTTGGCAGCCACTCCCGGCTGGGATTATCTTTGCTTTATATAAACCTAATTACAAACATCGTATCTCCTGATGCTACAGTAATGTATGCCTTCGTTTGCCAAAACGGAGATACTTTCTTTCTTCTTTCAAAAGACTGGATAAAGCAACATGAGATTCACACGCAACGTTTTATGGGGGAAGTCACTACTGGATAAAAGAGAACACTGAAGGAGAATATACACATACAGTTGAAGTCGGAAGTTTACATACACTTAGGTTGGAGTCATTAAAACTCATTTTTCAACCACTCCACAAATTTCTTGTTAACAAACTATAGTTTTGGCAAGTCGGTTAGAACATCTACTTTGTGCATGACACAAGTCATTTTTCCAACAATTGTTTACAGACAGATTATTTCACTTATAATTCACTGTATCACAATTTCAGTGGGTCTGAAGTTTACATACACTAAGTTGACTGTGCCTTTAAACAGCTTGGAAAATTCCAGAAAATTATGCCATGGCTTTAGAAGCTTCTGATAGGCTAATTGACATAATTTGAGTCAATTGGAGGTGTACCTGTGGATGTATTTCAAGGCCTACCTTCAAACTCAGTGCCTCTTTGCTTGACATCATGGGAAAATCAAAAGAAATCAGCCAAGACCTCAAATAATTCTAGACCTCCACAAGTCTGGTTCATCCTTGGGAGCAATTTCCAAATGCCTGAAGTTACCACGTTCATCTATACAAACAATAGTACGCAAGTATAAACACCATGGGACCACGCAGCCGTCATACCGCACAGAAAGGAGACGCGTTCTGTCTCCTAGAGATGAACGTACTTTTGTGCGAAAAATGCAAATCAATCCCAGAACAACAGCAAAGGACCTTGTGAAGATGCTGGAGGAAACAGGTACAAAAGTATCTATATCCACAGTAAAACGAGTCCTATATCGACATAACCTGAAAGGCCGCTCAGAAAGGAAGAAGCCACTGCTCCAAAACAGCCATAAAAAACCCAGACTACGGTTTGCACCTGCACATGGGGACAAAGATCGTACTTTCTGGAGAAATGTCCTCTGGTCTGAGGAAACAAAAATAGAACTGTTTGGCCATAATGACCATCGTTATGTTTGGAGGAAAAAGGGGGAGGCTTGCAAGCCGAAGAACACCATCCCAACCGTGAAGCACGGGGGTGGCAGCATCATGTTGTGGGGGTGCTTTGCTGCAGGAGGGACTGGTGCACTTCACAACATAGATGGCATCATGAGGAAAGAAAATTATGTGGATATATTGAAGCAACCTCTCAAGACATCAGCCAGGAAGTTAAAGCTTGGTCACAAATGGGTCTTCCAAATGGACAATGACCTCAAGCATACTTCCAAAGTTGTGGCAAAATGGCTTAAGGACAACAAAGTCAAGGTATTTGAGAGGCCATCACAAAGCCCTGATCTCAAACCTATAGAAAATCTGTGGGCAGAACTGAAAAAGTGTGTGCGAGCAAGGAGGCCTACAAACCTGACTCTGTTACACCAGCTCTGTCAAGAGGAATGGGCCAAAATTCCCCCAACTTATTGTGGGAAGCTTGTGGAAGGCTACCTGAAACGTTTGACCCAACTTAAACAATTTAAAGGCAATGCTACCAAATACTAATTGAGTGTATGTAAACTTCTGACCCACTGGGAATGTTATGAAAGAAATAAAAGCTGAAATAAATGATTCTCTCGACTATTATTCTGACATTTCACATTCTTAGAATAAAGTTGTGATCCTAACTGACCTAACACAGGAAATTTTTACTGGGATTAAATGTCAGGAATTGTGAAAAACTGTGTATAAATGTATTTGGCTAAGGTGTATGTAAACTTCCGACTTCAACTGTAGTTGTGTGCATGTACAGACTATGGAAATGATAATATAGACAGACATGGACAGACCAAAGTTTGATTGTCTTTACATGGACAGGTTAATCATTGTAGTTTGACAAAGCTTGACTTCACTGGTTTCCCCTTCTTATTTGGCTCTGAAGTGAAATTAAACTGAATAGAACAGAGGGAGAGACTCACCAGCGGTGTCCACGTTAATGAGGCTAACAGTAGGCGGCACGGTCGAGTGGTCCAGTGAACGCAGCCCTCTGAAGACCAGCTTCACCATGAAGGCCTTGAGTACATCAGGTAGAAGAGAGAGGAGGAAGATGGGCAGGTAAGCCACATAGCGCAGGCGGCACAGCAGCGGGGTCATGACCCTTCCCTGAGGGGTCGCCGCCATGCGCTCGATGGTGGGGAACAGCATCACTGACTTCACCACCTGCCCAAGAACGTGTAGAAGAAAGGATGTTAGCAATACCCAACTTAAACCTTCTTCTATGCATTCATTCAGTCTGTGTGTCTTACAATAAATGTAGAAGTATAGATATTCCATGACATTCACAGACCTTCACCTGTCTTCAGCTTTTTATGGCTTCAGTTTTAAAGATGGACTATTGCACTTTTTGGGCATCATGTTTTAATAAATACGATGAATTTTTTACAATCTGCAGATATCTTATTGCAACATTCAGTCTAGAGTTAAAAGTTCTGTGCAACTCTAATGTTATGCTACACTAGTGCTGCCAGGGGGCACTATGTGAAGAAGGAGTTGCTTAAGTGGAGGAGCAAAGGCATAAAAGACAAAACAGATGGAGAGAAAGAGAGACAGAGACACAGAGAGAGATAGATAAATAAATAAATAAATAAATAAAGATATTATTGGTGAGAACAAGTGTGGCGGAGTAGTAGAATGAAAGCGGTAAAAGCGATGAGAGGTCCAGGAAAAGAGAGGGCGTGACATGGGCAACGCATGTGCTTACATGAGCTGGAGAACAAATAAAGGAGAGGAGAGAGAAAAAGTGAAAGAGAGAGAGATAGATATATAGATAGATAAAAAGAGAGTCAAAGAGAGAAAAGACACCAGTCCTAGGAAACAGGAAGCACCTGCCCCTGTTTGGCCAGCAGAAGGCTGGAAGAGTGATAAACCTCAACATAACAGTCAGTCATCGACCCAGAGAGAGCAAGGATGTGAATATTATCCATCCTTTGTGGTTGATGTATTTCTCCTTCTCTTACCAGTTCAAAGCAGGGATTGATTAACTAGATCCAGAGATCCTTATGGGGACCCGGGGGTTTAACTCCTTTTCAAGGACTGCACCAGGGACATAAGGGATGGATGGAGAGGTGGGCGGAAGGATAGGTTTAAATTTAGGGGTAAAAGGGGTGAAGAAGGGGAAATAGAGAGACAAGGAGGGAGGAAGAGAGAAAGGCCATCCTCCAATGTGAGTGAAACACTAAAAGACTAAGGCCAGGTTGGCTGTTTTTTTTTTACATGGGGAGGGGGGCAAGCAACCATATATTAAGAGATAACATAATAGCATGCTTTAACAGTGATCTACTACTGTGAAACCTGTGATGTTCATAGTTAACCACAGTATGAGTCATAATACCCATAAAACCTAGCGGTCAAACACGGAAATGGTTCCAATCGTTTTTCCACCATTCATTTTATCTATTGTGGATTTTACAAACACTTAAAATAAGCGCTGTGTTTCGTGTAGGCTTACCCTGGCATGACGTTTTGATAACCATGTAAATCTGACTCGGGCAAGGTGACTTTTATCAATATATTCGCCTATATTTACCACCACCAAAATGAAATGCTAATTAGCTGCTAATGTGGCTATCATACAGAAGTAAAAATGAATGTCTCAAGCTTCACATCACTAGGCTGGACAATAGAACGAGTCAAAATTCACCCAAGGCTGAAAAACGGCAAAAGAACGTTGGCTAAGCTGGAACACTAGAGTGAGCGCGAGCCTAGCGTGAGCCTGTTTTGACTGGAGTGATTCTTGGAATTCCATTTCGCCTAAATGGCACAAAAAAAATTATCCCTTTTTATTTGACCACTACTATCTGTTCGTCGGACGAAACTGGAAAAAAACTACTTGTGTAGAAAGTAAGCATCCGCACCTCTATGGTGTCAACTGTGCTTATGTCTGCATAATGAGAAAGTAGGGAAAAAAATGAAAACTTCTGACTATTTCTGGTCTAGTGATTGATGACAACCGAGATCGCTGCCCAGACTTACATAATTACAAAGAGGAGATTCTCATGACTAAAATGGTGCCCGACTTGAAAAAATCTAAATATACACAGTGAGATATTTGGTGAAATAGACCGGCATGCCTCTCCATAGGAAAACAATGGGGTGAACTCAGTGTTCCAAGGACAAAAAGTATTTTGGGGCTAGCATTTGATGACAACCAAGCTCGCTGCCCAGATTTACATAATTAGAAAGAGGAGATTCTCATGATTAAAATGGCGTCCGACTTGAAAAAAAATCGAAATATACACATTGCGAGATATTTGGTGAAATAGACAGACATGCCTATAATTCCCCTATAGGAAACAATGGGACGACCTCAAGAGTTCCATGAGTAATTTTTTGTTGTTGTTTACATTTTATCTACCAACAACGTGAGCAGGTCTCACTGCCAACAATAGCGAAGCAGGCATTGTGACGTAGAACAATAAACTGGGAATAGAATGTTCGGAAGGCGAGTTGGTGCCACGGTGCTCAATAGAACTAATAGGAGCTGGCAGGGTGAAAAATGCCCTAAAATAAGGCCCGTTTTTTTTGTGATTGCTTCTTAAAGATGGCAAGCAGCTGGGAAATATGGTCATATTAAGAAATTGGGCTCCACGGCAGATGCAATGAACTAGTTTTTATCCGAAAAAAGCGTTGTAATGTGTCCAGCCTAACATCACTCACTAGGCCATGATGATCTGGAAGAGACTGCCGAATCGAGGCAAACGTAAGAATCTTTGGATTAACTATCTAATGTTAGCTACATTTTATAATTAATAAATTGGCTAAAGTTGTTTAAAGAGACAATTCTGTGAACTGTCTTGGGCAAGTTCTACATTGAAAATGCCTTTTATTTAGTTAGCTAGCTCATGGTTAGCTAGTTAGCAACATTAGCCTGGTTACATGACTACATTTACGTACAAAACAAGCTTTTTTTTGTAGCCAATGGGTGTGCCTAAGTCTTATCACCTCTCAACTAAACTGAACAAAAATATAAACGCAACACGTAAAGTGATGGTCCCATGTTTCATGAGCTGAAATAAAAGATCCAGAAATGTTCCATATGCACAAAAAGCTTATTTCTCCAAAATGTTGTGCAAAAATGTGTTTACATCCCTGTTAGTGAGCATTTATCCTTTGCCAAGATAATCCATCCACCTGACAGGGCACTCTAAAATGTGCAGTTTTTTCACAACACAATGATGTCTCAAGTTTTGAGGGCACATGCAATTGGCATTATGACTGCAGCAGAGCTGTTGCCACAGAATTGAATGTTCATTTCTTTACCATAAGCCTTCTCCAATGTTGTTTTAGAGAATTTGGCAGTACGTCCAACTGGCTTCACAACCGCAGACCACGTGTAACCACGCCAGCCCAGGACCTCCACATCCGGCTACTTCACCTGCGGGATCGTCTTGAGACCAGCCACCTGGACTGCTGATGAAACTGTTTGTTTGCACAACCCAAAAAACTATCTCAGGGAAGGAAGCTCATCTGCGTGCTCGTCCTCCTCACCAGGGTCTTGACCTGACTGCAGTTCGGCATCGTACCCGACTTCAGTGGGTAAAAGTTTACCTTCGATGGCGACTGGCACGCTGGAGAAGTGTCCTCTTCACGGATTAATCCTGGTTTCAACTATACCGGGCAGATGGCAGCCAGCGTGTATGGCGTCATGTGGGCGAGCAGTTTGCTGATGTCAACGTTGTGAACAGAGTGCCCCATGGTGGCGGTGGGGTTATAGTACGAGCAGGCATAAGCTACAGGCAACAAACACAATTGCATTTTATCGATGGCAATTTGAATCCACAGAGATACTGTGATGCGATATTGAGGCCCATTGTCATGCCATTTGTCCACCGCCATCACCTCATGTTTCAGCATGATAATGCACGGCCCCATGTTGCAAGGATCTGTACACAATTCCTGGAAGCTAAAAATGACCCAGTTCTTCCATGGCCTTCCCTGTGGCTCAGTTGGTAGAGCATGGTGTTTGCAACGCCAGCATGGTGTGTGCAACGCCAGGGTTGTGGGTTCGATTCCCACGGGGGGCCAGTACAAAAAATATATATATATATTAAATATATATGTTTTTTTAATAAATCATTATTTTTTTTTAAGTATGAAATGTATGCATTCACTACTGTAAGTCGCTCTGGATAAGAGCGTCTGCTAAAATGACTAAAATGTAATGTAAATGTACTCACGAAACATGTCACCCATTGAGCTTGTTTGGGATATTCAGGATTGACGTGTTCGACAACGCGTTCCAGTTCCCACCAATATCCAGCAACTTTGCACAGCCATTGAAGACGAGTGGAACAACATTCCACAGGCCATAATCAATAGCCTGATAAAATCTATGCGAAGGAGATGTGTCACGCTGTATGAGGCAAATGATGGTCACACCAGATACTGACTGGTTTTCTGATCCACGCCCCTACCTTTTTTAAGGTATCTGTGACCAGCAGAAGCATATCTGTATTCCCAGTCATGTGAAATCCATAGATTAGGGCCTAATGAATTTATTTGAATTGACTGATTTCATTATATGAACTGTAACTCAGCAAACTCTTTGAAATTGTTGCATGTTGCTTTATATTTTTGTTCAATGTAGGTAAGCTCTTTCAACCTGAAACACAATTATATATAAATGCATGCTCCACTCTCAAGTTGGAGTTGAACTTGTTGACTGATGCCATGGCGGTGGCTGCTAAGAAGAAGGGAGCAGCTGCGAACCAGAAGGCTGCAGCCAAGGCAGCACTGGTCCACACCTGCCCTTTCTGTCAGTGAGTAGTATTGGTTGGTACTGTATGTGCCTTTAGGTTCCTCTCCATGTGCAGGCTATTGTACTGGCCTGTGTGGTACAGTCTTTCATATGGGTAGTAGTTTGTTGCAACGTATTGCTTAGTTTATCATTTGTGTCAACTTCAATCTAAGCCACAAATTGTTAACTTCCTCCCTTTTGTATTTTAACTTTATAGATGCAGACCAGAAGACATGCAAGCAGCACTTTGAGAGCAAGCATCCCTAAATGACCACACACACTCAAATGGACCTATAGCTGGGGTAAGATTCTTCCATCATTCACACATAGTAGACATAGTGTAAACCACCATGTTGTCAACAAAATGCTGTCCTCAAATATTAATGTGTATTGTCTATGGCTCAATTTGTGGAAATACTGTAATCACTCATTGTAATTGTCTTTAATATTGTGATTCACAGACACACAATGACCACGATTTTAATGCTGCAACTGAGATGGAATGACGCAGAGGGACACACACTGAGACCCCGAGTATGACTGGACATGAGCCGGATACTTGTGACAACAACCTAAAAGGGATGCAGAAGCACTCCAGCACCTCATTTTATGTTTATTCCATGGGAAACTATTGCTCTAGATACCCTTTATTCCACACTATGCCTTTTCTGCCCCATGGTCCCTCAACTTCAGACACTTTGGAACTCTCTATCTTATCTCTATTAGCCCCCCTACCTTCACCCATATTCCCTATGCTGCTTGTTTCACTTGTTCTTCTCCTGATTTGATAACATCACCAATCCTCCACCAAATTTCACAGTGGGTGTGAGACACTGTGGCTTGTAGGCCTCTCCAGGTCTCGCATCCACTGTGAAATTTGGTGGAGGATCGGTGATGATCTGGGGGTGCTTCAGCAAGGCTGGAATCGGGCAGATTTGTCTTTGTGAAGGACGCATGAATCAAGCCACAAACAAGGTTGTCCTTGAAGAAAACTTGCTTCCTTCTGCTCTGACAATGTTCCCCAACTCCGCAGATTGTTTTTTCCAGCAGGACAATGCTCCATGCCACACAGCCAGGTCAACCAAGTTGTAGATGGAGGACCACCAGATCATGACCCTGTCATGGCCAGCCCAATCTCCAGACCTGAACCCCATTGAAAACCCCTGGAATGTGATCAAGAGGAAGATGGATGGTCACAAGCCATCAAACAAAGCCGAGCTGCTTGAATTTTTCGCCAGGAGTGGCATAAAGTCACCAAACATCAATGTGAAAGAATGGTGGAGAGCATGCCAAGGCGCATAAAATCTGTGATTGAAAATCAGGGTTATTCCACCAAATATTGATTTCTGAACTCTTCCTAAGTTAAAACATTAGTATTGTGATGTTTAAAAATGAATATGAACTTAGTTTCTTTGCATTATTCGAGGTCTGACAACACTGCATCTTTTTTGTTATTTTGACCAGTTGTCATTTTCTGCAATTAAACGCAATATATTTTTATTTGGAATTTCGGAGAAATATTGTCAATAGTTTATAGAATAAAACAAAAATGTTCATTTTACCCAAACAAATACCTATAAATAGTAAAACTAGAGAAACTGATCATTTTGCAGAGGTCTCTTAATTTTTTCCAGAGCTGTATATGCATTGTTTACAATTTTGATTTCCTTAAAACAATGTAATTGTTTGACTTCAGGTGTTTGACGAATTGATGGGTGACTAGGTGCATTCTTGTCAAATAAATATGCTTATTCATTCATGATTATAGATACATTTTGCAATGAGTTAATTTGGCTTTGAATCTGCAACAGAACATGTCAAAACGTTAGTTCGGAATTGCTTTAATACACCATGAATTGACACCATGAATTGAAATAGATTTCACCTTATTCATATAGTTGGCAGAAATTATAAGGGATTAAATAAAGACTTCCACCGGCTGAAGAAGAGGATCTAGTAAAATAATGGTATGTTGCTAATATCATCTATGTAGGTAGCTAGCTAGCTATATAGCTTCTTCAAAAAAATTTTTTTATAGTATTCATTGCACATTATAAATATCTTCACTGCTACTAGGATAGTATTCTGTACAGGACACAAGACTAAATGCATAAATAAGACAACAAATATTAGTTTGTAAAATAGTTTGTTTGTAAAATAAAATATGGAAGAGTAAATAAAAACAAAATCAATATATCTTTCATTTTAGATCAAGGTAGAAAGTAGCTAGCTAGCTGACAGCAAAGGTGTCAGCTAGAGATGGCTTGCAGGGGGTTGCAGGGATTTGCAGTCTTACGCTAATTAGCATTTTCTAATCTGAAAGTAAATAGAGACGAATGTATTGATAAAAAAGTCACCTTGTCCAAGAGAGATTTACAAAGTTATCAAAAATTCACGCCAGGGTAAGTTTACACAAAACACAGCCCTTATTTAAAAGTCTTTCTAAAATCCACATTGGATAAAATGAATGGTGAAAAAACAGTTGTAACCATTTCGGTGTTTGACTGCTATGTTTTATGTGTATTATGACGTGTCCACTGTGGGGCTCAATCAGAGGCTCTCCCTTTTAAAACAATCAATGCTGCTTCATCATTAATCTTCCAATTTCATGGCCCGCTTTGGCAATACTTCAACATTATGTACCAACGTAGCCTTGTAACTATAGATTAATGGAGATGTTGAAAGATACCAATATGTGGTAGTGTGAGTGTGAGCGTGAGAGAAAATGTAGTATGTTTGAGAGCAAAAGAGAGACAGAGAGAAAGAGGGTGGGCAGAGGGACACAGGTGAGCTTTGATGTGTAAAGCGGTAGTTTTGATGGGAAGCAGCTCCTCTTCCAGTGGAACAGAGGAATGTTCTAAAGACTAGAAAGAAGAGGCTGGTGCTTAAACACGGAACAAACTGCATAGGCTCAGACACACCCTATGAAAGAATAATACTAACTAACCAATATAATAACTAATAACACAAACAAAACACACCCAGACAACCACACACATGCACAGACAAACACACTTTATTCTTCGGTCTCTTCCTCTCCCTCTAACACACCTAAAGTGCCTTCAGAAAGTAGTCATAACCCTTGACGTATTCAGCATTTTGTTGTGTTACAGCCTGAATTCAAAATTGATTAAGTGGATTATTATTCTCAACCATCCACACCCCATAATGACAAAGTGAAAACATGTTTTAGAAATCTTTACTAATTTCTTGAAAATGAAATACATAAATATCTAATTGACATAAGTATTCACAAGACTGAGTCAATACATGTTAGAATCACTTTTGGCAGCGACTACAGCTGTGAGTATTTCTGGGTACGTCTCTAAGAGCTTTGCACACCTGGATTGTACAATATTTGCCACATTATTCTTTTCAAAATTCTTCAAGCTCTGTCAAATTGGTTGTTCATCTTTGCTAGACAGCCATTTTCTAGTCTTGCAAAAGATTTCCAAGCCGATTAAAATCAAATCTGTAAGTAGGCCACTCAGGAACATTCAATGTGATCTTGGTAAGCAACTCCAGTGTATATTTGGTCTTACCTTTTAGGTTATTGTCTTGCTGAAAGGTGAATTTGGAAAGCAGACTGAACCAGGTTTTCCTCTAGGATTTTGCCTCTGCTTAGCTCTATTCCTTTTCTTTTTATCCTAAAAAACTTCCTAGTGCTTGCCAATGACAAGCATACACATAACACGATGCAGCCACCACTATGCTTGAAAATAAGAGTGGTACTCAGTGATGTGTTGTGTTGAATTTGCCCCACACATAACGCTTTGTATTCAGGACATAATGTTAATTCCTTTTCCACATTTTTTGCAGTTTTACTTAAGTACCTTATTGCAATCAGGATGTATGTTATGGAATATGTTTTATTCTGTACAGGCTTCCAACTTTTCACTCTGTCATTTAGGTTAGTATTACGGAGTAACTACAATGCTGTTGAGCCATCCTCAGTTTTCTCCCATCACAGTCATTAAACTCTAACTGTTTTAACAGTGACCATATTTCCGCCACACCGGCGGTCACGAGTCATGATGGCAGTCAAATTCCAGGTGACCGTTTAGTAACGGTTATCAGGCTTCTCCAAGCTCTAATGCTGCTGATGGCTATTATACCAAACTTGCTAACTGCCTGGTACTTAGCACTCTATTGTCCCTCTAATGACTCTGACATCAATACAAATGTAATCAAAAATCAAATCAAGCTCATGTTGCACAACATTTCTATAGGCTATGCAATTGCGTGAGAAAACAGAGTGATGGCCTCTATTAAAAAGAGGAAGATCCCATCAGCTTTCTATAGGCTAGGCCTACTATATTTATTTCTCAACTTTCCTAATATTAAGCAGATTGCTTCTCTTTACAACAGGAGTATAGCCTACCTGGCTGGCATGAAAAGGAACCACGGGAAAAGTGTCCTCCATTCGCTATTGAAGTGCATAGATGACATGTATTTTATTTCTTTCGCTGCCCCCCATGCTTTTTATGCAACTTTTTCAAATCATAGTCGCACACCTCATGTAGCCTAGCCCATAGGCCTATATGTTTTGATAAGGTTTGTATCACAACTAAAGTGGCCAAATAACTACTTAAAATGAAGCACATTAATCCGCTTTACAACGGGTGGGGAAGACAAAGGTGCATTTTTATGGTGAACATTATAATAAAAGCATTACATGCACAGTCGCATTTGTGGTCACTTTTGAGAATGGTGTTTTCCTGCTAATGGAATATTTGCGCTTATAGCCCATTGCCGTGTGAGCATTGCTGCGCTTATAATGTGAAGCCATTTTAAGCTAAACATTCTCATCTGTTGCGTCAGGCTCGTTGCTTAAAACTGGGTTTTAATGCTAGTGGTTGTATTCACTTGGGATCTATCGCATCCCATAACTGTCCCAGACTTTGTTTGGAATATTTATTTCTCACACGGAATAGAATAGGTCAACCTTTGTACTATGGGGGATAGTAGATTGACATAGGCTAGTGCTTTTACTGTTCGTTAGGCCTACTCATCTTGTTGGCTGACGTAAAAAAAAGTAAATGTGGACAGTTCTTCCAACATCTTCAATATGCGCCTCGGAAATGGATGAGGACGTGCGCAGTTGCGTGCCCAATGTGTCTGTCTTCACTTGTAGCCTGTGAAAAAGACCCAATCACATGACAGAGAGCCATGTGAGTGAGAGGTGCTTCGGCACACACCCGGGAAAAGGGAACTATAATTATTATATTCAGCCCAAGCGCACAATGGCTACTGGCCGCAAAAGGCATGGATTTTTTTAGGGGGCGTTACGGCCACACAGAGGGGATGCAGCCAGGAAATTCGAGGCATTATCAAGTGCTTGTCAAATTGTGAATGAGAGACTGATGAAGTGTGTACAGCCTGTGCAAAAAAACAAAGCAGAGCTCATGCCTTTCATGTGACTTTTTTCAAATCATCATTAGTCGCATCATGCAGCCTTAAAATGTATTACAAATCAAAACATATAGACCAACATTTGTATCACGACTAAAGTTAAATAAATAACTCTAAATTAAGATATCGGAGTACCTGTTTTTTGTTAACGCTCAACACAGAATAGCTGCATGTGCGCACTCCCTCAAATCGTTTGGAGAAAATATCCTATTTTGTTCAGCTATGTTCAATTGTATTCTTCATAATATAAAATAATATAAAATAATGCCACGGAATTCTAAGCAAATCTTGTCTGCTTAATGAACTATGAACTAGCACACAGTCATATGGCATAGCCAGATCAGGACCTAACATAAGGACAACTCAAAGTATGCTATTCTGTTCTTCTGAAATTGACTACATTTTCTTCATATCATGTTTCTTTAGACCTGTCTAAAATAAATAATGGATTTATTGTGATAGTGTAGGCTATATTAGATGGATTTATTCGACTTTTTAAAATGTAGATGTTCCAAAGGTCTGCATCAGTGGGTTGTAGGCTATGGGTGGAAGCCAGGAGATGCTTAATGTCTTTATGTTAATTAACGGTCAATTACCGTGAGACCGGCAGTGATTTGCTTGACAATCACCGGCTGACAATATTTCATGACCGCCACAACCCTAGTCTCATGGTGAAATCTCTGAGCAGTTTCCGTCCTCTCCAGCAAATGTTAGGAAGGATGCCTGTATCTTTGTAATGACAGGTGTATTGATACACCATCTAAAATGTAATGAATAACTTCACCATGCTCAAAGGGGTATTAAATGTCTGCTTTCTTCTTACCCATCTACCAATACATGAACTTCTTTGCGAGGCATTGGAAAACCTCCATGTCTTTGTGGTTGAACCTGTGTTTGAAATTCACTGCTCGACTGAGGGACATTACAGATAATTGTGTGTTAAATACTATTATTGCACAGAGTGTGTCAATGCAACTTATGATATGACTTGTTAAGCACATTTTTACCCCTGAACTTATTTTGGCTTGCCATAACAAAGGGTTGAATACTTATTGACTCAAGATATTTCAGCTTTTCATTTTTAAATAACTGTGTAAAAATGTCTAAAAACATAATTCCACTTTGACATTGTGGGGTATTGTGTGTAGGCCAGTGACACAAAATCTCAATTTAATACATTTTAAATTCAGGTTGTAACACCAAAATGTGAACCGTTCCATGAAGCTAGGCATATGTCGCACATCACTACTTCACAGGAGAGGCATTTGAACATTTTGGCAGAAATTCCTTCTGGAACAAGAACTGCGAACTTTAATGTGCCTTAATAACAAACTTGCATGCCATCTGTAAATACGAATAAAATTGTTAAGCCACAGAAAAAGACAGGAACCTTCCCGCTAGCCATGATTGATTGAGATAATGGATTGGCTGGACATGCCGAGAGATGAGTTTGGATAGGTCTGCCATGTAGCATGCTTCTGTCTATAACATGAGCTGCTCAATATGTGTAGATAATCCATTCTACCGCAGATGTTTTGAAAGATATCCCGAAGAACTGCAAAAGTGTTGCTACTACTCACAACTGAATTTAAAAGGCACTATCAACAACGATTTTGTGGGAAAAGTTCTGATGGACTATTCTGGAGGATGATCGTGCAATGCTGACTCTCTCTGGCTCTGAAAATGAACTAGACATTGTAGAGTCTTCTCATGAAAGTGATGGGGAAGATACGGCGATCATCAGTGTTGTTGTCATGGAAGAGGTTGACCGAGTTTTGAAATCAGTGGAATGTCCGGTGGAAGCAGAGTATGATTGCAAATGCGGTGGGAGTCGAAAAAAGAACAAGGATGGCTGTTGTATAAAACACCTGTCTCTGGATTACATCTTCAAACTAAGGGCAACCATGGCATCCATGACAGAGAGGGAGAAGCGTTCATTCATGTATACGGGTAAGAGTATAGCTACATTTTCAGCTATTATAAGTTTGACATTTTGTCAGAAAGTCGTTTTCATTGCAAGTTAAAGCATACTGTTAGCTAACTAGCTAACATTAGCTGGCTGGCTCACTAGCTAATGTTAGCTGGCTGGCTCGCTAGCTAACATTATGTGTATGAGCTGTGTAGTAATATTATTTGCATTTCAGAAAGCCATTTGCATTGCTAGTTATAGCCTAATGTTAGCTAGCTGACATTGAACATAGTTGGTTAGCTAAGGGCAACCAGGGAGAGGGAGAAGCGTTCATCCATGTATACGGGTAAAAGTCTAGCTACATTTTCAGATATTATGGTGCTTTCAAGACAACTGGGAACTCAGCAAAATACGAGGTCAAATCATGGCGTCAGTGATCTTCAGGTCGGAAAGTGGGAGCTCTAGAATGAGGCAAGAGTTCCAGAGTTGGAATTAAGATGACAGTTCAAAACGACTTTTCCCAGTCGGGGCTCATTTTTGGCCAAGTTCCCAGTTGTCTTGAATGCGGAATAATACATTCCTAATTTTGTCAGAAAGCCATTTGCATTGCAAGTTAAAGCGTACTGTTAGCTAGCTAGCTAAGGTTAGCTGGCTGGCTCACTAGCTAACGTTACGTGTATGAGCTGTTTCATATCTCAGAAAAATATTTGCATCTCTAGTTATAGCCTAATGTTAGCTAGCTAGCTAACACGGAACCTAGTTGGTTAGCTTTAGCTACCTGCAGATTCATGCATTGTGCATGGTACACTACATGACCAAAAGTATGTTGACACCTGCTCATTCCAAAATCATGGGCATTATTGTGGAGTTTGTACCCCCTTTTCTGCTAGCAGCATCCACTCTTCTGGGAAGGCTTTCCACTAGATGTTGGAACATTGCTGTGGGGACTTGCTTCCATTCAGCCACAAGAGCATTAGTGATGTCAGGCACTGATGTTGGGAGATTAGGCCTAGCTCGCTGTCAGCGTTCCAATTAATCCCAAAGGTGTTTGATGGGGTTATGGTCAGGGCTCTGTGCAGACCAGTCAAGTTCTTCCACACCGATCTCGACAAACCATTCCTGTATGAACCTCACTTTGTGCATGGGGGCATTGTCATGCTGAAACAGGAAAGGGCATTCCCCAAACTGTTGCCACAAAGTTGGAAGCACAGAATGGTCTAGAATGTCATTGTATGCTGTAGCGTTAAGATTTCTCTTCACTGGAACTAAGGGACCTAGCCCGAACTATGAAAAACAGACCCAGACCATTATTCCTCCTCCCCCGAACTTTACAGTTGGCAATATGCATTTGGGCGGCGAGCTTTACACCACTCCAGCCGACGTGTGGCATTGTGCATGGTGATCTTAGGCTTGTGTGCGGCTGCTCGGCCATGGAAACCCATTTCATGGAGCTCCTGACGAACAGTTCTTGTGCTGACATTGCTTCCAGAGGCAGTTTGGAACTCGATAGTGAGTTCCAAACCGAGGATAGACAAATTTTACGTGTTACGCACTTCAGCACTCAGCGGTCCCGTTCTGTGAGCTTGTGTGGCCTACCACTTCGCAGCTGAGCCGTTGTTGCTCCTAGACGTTTTCACTTCCCAGTAACACTAACAGTTGACAGGGCCAGTCTAGCAGGGCAGGAATTTGATTAACTGACTTGTTGGAAAGGTGGCATCCTATGACGGTGCCACATTGAAAGCCACTGAGCTCTTCAGTAAGTCCATTCTATTGCCAATATTAGTCTATTGAGATTGCATGGCTGTGTGCTCAATTTTATACACCTGTCAACAACAGGTGTGGCTGAAATAGCTGAATCCACTAATTTGAAGGGGTGTGCACATACTTTTGTATATATAGTGTAGTATGGGTTGGGATTACAGGTCTAAACTGTAGTGTTTACACCTTCAGAATCCTGTGCATGTGACAAATAAACTTTGATTTTATTTGATATAGTGTGTGTTTACCAGAGACGGTAATGTGAAGAACAACATGACCTGCACCAAAGTCAGATTAGGATATAGGCCAAGGACTAGATAAAGACTATTTTTACTATTACTTTCAGCACTTTTAGTCTTAATCTTTGATTGTTTACTACACTACCGTACTCTGTTTAGCACATGGCCTCAAATGTGAATCCTAAAAGACATGGGTGGGGCTAAGGCTTATGATGGTGTGAGCAATGCTGAATGGGTGTAGACAAAGAAGAGCTCTCCAGTAGGTGTACCAAAACATTCACGGGCCAAGTTTATCAACTTTCAAAGAAGAATTACTTTCCCATTGTTCCTTAACTGCAGTGTTTGATATAACATTTTCTAGCTCTGAGTCTATACTTTCATCCAATGTAAAAAAAACACAATTTAAAATGTTGCTACATAGGACTGAATCAAGGTGTTGGGTCACAAATGTGGAAAAAGTCAAGGGGTGTGAATACTTTCTGTAAGCACTGTACACAAGCTTCATGTCTTCCCTTCAATTACTGCTTGTTTTCTTAGGACACACACGACCAGTCCCTGTGGCCGGGTCAGAAGAGTCCTTGAACCTGCAACAGCATCTGGCTGTACTGTGCTGGACAGAGGATGGACGAACGGAGTGGACTTAAGATGTCCCAGTGAAAAGGGCTGATTTCTAAAGACCTGAGCTCTAAATGTGACAGAGCAGGAATGTTAATGTTTTACAGATGCACCAGAGCTGCAGCCAACAGGACACGTACATTTCACTTGGGTGTATGTTCAGTCTGTTTCGTGAAATAAAACACGCACGCATGCACACGTACGTACTGTTTACTGAAGTCAACTCCTGAAGTCAAACTCCTGAGACAGTGAAACATTTGTAAAGAACACACAAGCTCAGAGAGGTACAGCTTTACCCAGGAACTAAGGAAACCAAATGGTTTTCCCGAAATGGGAACAATTTGTCAACGACTAAACCTTCCAGCATTAGCTGTTTTATAGATATATTACCTTCCTTTTTTTATTGTTGCTGAGTTGAGAAATGAAAGGAGTAGGAAAGAGAGAAGGAAAGTTAACAGAAGGTTCTGGGAACAGCATGGAACGTTGGTCAGGGGCTTTCAGCCCGCCCTAACACACTCTGTAACGAGGTCCAATGGACCGACAGGCCACGCAGTGCCAGGCCAGACCCAGCGCACTGTTAGACAGCAGGTGTTCCTCTGGTCGTAAAACATTAGTGTACAGGCCACCTGGCCATGGAGCGTGTGGAGGGCCTTGTGCAGCCCATGTGCAGCCGCTGCTGTTAAGTGACAGAGTGTGGGTTAAGGGCTGCACTAAAGCTCTCCTCGCGTACCTCTCTCGCACCTCATAAGAGAGAAGTAGCCTGGGGACTGCTCAGGCTCCATTGATATGCCCAAACTCCCTGCTATAGGCCTGCTTCGTGGATTTTCTGACTAGGAAAGAGGAGGGAGCTGGAGACAGGGAAGGATGGAGTTGACCTAAGGGCTCACTCTCCAGTCTCCATGGCGTATGATGTGGTGTCTACGTGTGTCAGCTGTCTCGGCTGGTAAGTGACATCAGGTGGAAAGTACAGTTATGGAAAGCTGGACCAGAGAACATATGTGGGGATGACAGGTAGATTTGTGACGACACACTTATGTAGCCTATATACTTACTTAACATGATAATGATAATGATAATGATAATGATAATAAGGTCATAATTTAATGAATAATCCTGATCACAGAGAAAGGTAATGAGAGGTCAACCTTTTTCTTGCTCTATAGAAACGCCTTCATTATCAAGATGAAAGACAAAAGCAGATTCAAATGTTTCAATATGTATTCATTTATTTATCATTTGTAGATGTAATATTCCCATCAGGCTGATGAAAATGATCCAGTTTGTAAAACTTGCCAGAGCCCACCCAAACAGTTAACAAGCCATCAATATTCTCCATTACACTATTAGACTCCATTACACTATATAGGGTGTGTACATTGTATATAGAACCTCTAGAGCAGGGGTCAAACATGAGGCTCAAGGGACATTTTAGGACCCCACTTGTTTAAACTGCTTGTTAATGCAGTCAAGGCAATTGCCAGATTATGGTGTTAAGTAAGTATATAGGCTACATAAGTGTGTAACAATGTACTTTTTTGTCGTCACCAATATGCAGCCCTCCTGAAATGTGGCTTTACAGAAATGGCCCCAATGGCAAAATTACTTTGACACTCCTGCTGTAAGGCACTGAACAGCTACAGAGCTGCATTAATGATACACATATCTCCATTAAAAGGCATTCAAAACATTTCTATCCATGTCCAACCCATGTCTCCAGTCACTCAACATTTGAGGCGTGGTACACTACCTTGGCCATTACTCTCTTAGTTTCAGCATCCACCCTAAAACAGTGACAAAGACTTCATAGGGCTACTACGGTACTGATGATAACTCAGTCCCATAGGAAAGTACATTTCCATTTCTAACTACCGCCTCACATTCCCATGTGAAAGATGTTCTGAGCCTGGTGGAGATGTAGAGCCTGGCTTTGCGAAGTCAAAACCATGAATAATGGGTGTGATAAAATGTTGCCATTCAACAGAAACAGCTGGGGCAGTTTGAGCACCTAGGAAAAAGTGAGATTTTAAGGGCCTCCCAGATCTGACGTCTTTCCAGAGGCTTGTGTTTTGAGGCCTTGTCACCATTTGTCATCACATCATAGTTTCTAGAAGAAATTCTGAAGATTTTTTGGCAAAGATGCCTTCTGGAACATGTGAAGTTTCATGTGCCTTATTAACAGACTTGTATGCCATCTGTAAATACAAATAAAATTGTTAAATTACGAGCCTACTTGGTTTAGCCACAGAGAAAGTCAGCAACCTTCCCGCTAGCCATGATAGGCTGAGATAATGAGCAGGCTGGACATGCCGAGTGATGAGTTCGGATTGGTCTGCCATATAGCACATTTCTGTCTATTTGAGCTGATCAGTATGTGTACAATAGGTAATCCTGTCTAATGCAGTTTTTTTTTAAAAGTATCACGTAGTAGAACTGCATAAGTGTTGCTCTCTACTTTCTGGAGGACCGAGGTTTGAAATCAGTGGAATTAGAGTATGATAGCTAAGGAGATGGAGAAAACACCTGTATCTGGATTACATCTTCAAACTAAGGGCAACCATGGCATTTGTGATAGGGAGAGGAATACATCCATGATATTACACGTTTCTAATTTTGACAGAAAGTAATTTTCATTTCAAGTTAAAGTGTACTGTTAGCTAGCAAGCTAACGTTAGCTGGCTGACTTGCTAGCTAACGTTACGTGTATGATCTTATTATTCGTATCTCAGAGCCATTTGCTTTGCTAGTTATAGCCTAATGTTAGCTAGCTAACATTGAACCTGGTTGGTTAGCTACCTGCAGATTCATGTAGGGTAGAAACATCATGAGTTGGGATTATGGTTCACTGTTTACCTAGCTAGCTACATGTCTTCACAAAAGACTCCACTATGCAAGTATCCATTTCAATAGAATGTCACTGCGACAACTGTTGATAGACGTAGCTGGTAAATTCGCTCTGGCTATCTACTCTGATTTCAGAGCACTCTCGTCTGAGTGTGCCAGAGCGCAAAATAACTGAAACATTTACGAACGCTCAACACCTGTTGAATATGGCTGGTGTCGGTAAACTTTGGCAAAAAAGCATAAATTGTTGCCAGCAGCACAGTTGCACTCACCAAAGCTCTGGATAACATAAAAACAGCTTAACCTGCTCTACTAGGGCGAGTTGTAATGGCTGTCTTCAGAAATGGACCAAGGCGCAGCAGGTATGTGGATAATCATAGTTTAATTAAAAAAAAGAGTAAAGCATCCACGGTGAAAAAGAATAAACAAGACAGCAGCAACAGTTTTACAGGCTCTACAAACGCAGTGCAAAAACAACCACCCACAACCCCAAAGAAAAACACACACACCTATATAGGACTTCCAATCAAAGGCAACTCAACACACCTGCCTTCAATTGGAAGTCCCAATCAACAATACAAACATTCCCATACACAAAACTGCCACGTCCTGACCCCAAAACTAAAACAATAGCTCCATCTGCTGGTCAGGACGTGACACGAGTAAAATTGTCAGTGAACGGTTCTCTCACGTTAGCCAGTTAGCTTGAGTGCTTGACTGTTGTTGTTAGGACAGAACGCTCGGATCAAAACATTCAAAGGCCATTTTCTCAAAAGTGAAGTTACAAGTTTATCGATTTTCAAAGCAGAATCACTTTCCCATTGTTCTTCAAATGCAGTGTATGAAATACCATTTTGTAGCTCTGTGTCTCTGCTTTTAACCAATGTAAAAAACACAATATCAAGTTTTGCTACATAAGACTGAATCAAGGTGGTCGGTCACATTTTTCATAACACAAGATTTATCATGTTAGGCTATCACAGGGATTCTCAACCTTTTTCATATCAAGTAATTTGACTGCCATTTGAGAATGGCCTGAGACTGCTTGTTAATGTGTTCATGTGTAACGTCCTGAACTAAACTAGACACATGCATGGGGAAGTGTAGGCTACTGGCTGTTGTTATAATATTTATGATATTAGTGGTTATCGAGTTTGTGGCAGCTCAATTCTATGTGGCTATGGCTGGGTTGTGATAGCAGTCTCTCCTTATGGCAGGATGCACTGCGGTCCCAATGTTATAGTGTCGGGTGCAGGTCGGGGGAACTACTAAGCTATATGGAATTGTTTTAAGAAGGTCATACCAGATTCTAATTTTAAGACCCCTTGAAGTATCAATAATACATATGAAAAATATATTTTTGCTATTAGCCCACTACAGTGCCTTGCAAAAGTATTCACCCACCTTGGCATTATTCCTATTTTGTTGCATTACAACCTGTAATTTAAATGGAATGGATTTTTATTTGGATTTCATGTAATGGACATACACAAAATAGTCCAAATTGTTGAAGTGAAATGAAATTGTTTCAAAAATTTAAAAAAATGTAAAAACGGAAAAGTGGTGCGTGCATATGTATTCACCCCCTTTGCTATGAAGCCCCTAAATAAGATCTGGTGCAACCAATTACGTTCAGAAGTCACATAATTAGTTAAATAAAGCCACCTGTGTGCAATCTAAGTGTCACATGATCTGTCACATGATCTCAGTATATATACACCTGTTCTGAAAGGACCCAGAGTCTGCAACACCACTAAGCAAGGGGCACCACCAAGCAGGCAGCACTATGAAGAACAAGGAGCTCTCCAAACAGGTCAGGAAAAAATAAGCAAACATGTTTGGTGTTCGCCAAAAGGCATGTGGGAGACTCTCCAAACATATGGAAGAAGGTACTCTAGTCAGATGAGACTAAAATTGAGCTTTTTGGCCATCAAGGAAAATGCAATGTATGGTGCAAACCCAACACCTCTCATCACCCCAAGAATACCATCCCCACAATGAAGCATGGTGGTGGCAGCATCATGCTGTGGGGATGTTTTTCCATCGGCAGGGACTGGGAAACTGGTCAGAATTGAAGGAATGATGGATGGTGCTAAATACAGGGAAATTCTTGAGATTTGAGACTGCAACAGAGGTTCACCTTCCAGAAGGACAATGACCCTAAGCATACTGCTAAAGCAACACTCAAGTGGTTTAAGGGGAAACATTTAAGTGTCTTGGAATAGCCTAGTCAAAGTCCAGACCTCAATCCAATTGAGATTGCTGTACACCAGCAGAACACATTCAACTTGAAGGAGCTGGAGCAGTTTTGCCTTGAAGAATGGGCAAAATTCCCAGTGGCTAGATGTGCCAAGCATATAGAGACATACCCCAAGAGACTTGCAGCTGTAATTGCTGCAAAAGGTGGCTCTACAAAGTATTGACTTTGGGGGGGAGGAATAGTTATGCACGCTCAAGTTTTCTATAAAAAAAATTGTCTTATTTCTTGTTTGTTTCACAATAAAAAATATTTTGCATCTTCAAAGTGGTAGGCATGTTGTGTAAATCAAATGACACAAACCCCCCCAAAACTCTATTTTAATTCCAGGTTGAAAGGCAACAAAAGGCACCCCCCAAGGGGGTGAATACTTTTGCAAGCCAGGAAACATGATTTGTTTTTGGACATGTATTATTTTTTACTGTCTAAGCCCTGTCTAAGCCAGGGGAGGGGGGGTCTACTAAGCTATATGGAATTGTTTTAAGAAGGTCATACCAAGGATAATTTTGCTATTTGATTTAGAATTTTAAGACCCCTTGATTTATAAGTATATAAGAAAGATCAGGAAACATTTACAAAAATGTTTTATGTCTTTAACCCCTTATTTTTGTCACTAAATACACATTACATTTTTTCAACTGGTACCTGGGGATCTTCAGATGAGTCTTGTGAGGTCTGTGGGCATCCTAGAGCTTGTACAGTACCAGTTAAAAGTTTGGACACATCTACTCATTCAATGTTTTTTTTAAACTATTTTCTACATTGTAGAATAATAGTGAAGACATCAAAACTATGAAATAACCCATACTGTATGGAATCATGTAGTAACCAGAAAAGTGCTAAACAAATCAAAATATATTTAAATTTGAGATTCTTTGCTTTGATGACAGCATTGCACACTCTTGGCATTATCTCAACCAGCTTAATGAGGAATGCTTTTACAACAGTCTTGAAGGAGTTCCCAAATATGCTCATCCAACTCATCCCAAACCATCTCAAGGCCAGGTCATTTGATGCAGCTCTCCATCACTCTCCTTCTTGATCAAATAGCCCTTACACAGCCTGGAGGTGTGTTTTGGGTCATTGTCCCATTGAAAAATAAATGATAGTCCCACTAAGCGCAAAGCAGATGTGATGGCGTATTGTTGCAGAATGCTGTGGTAGCCATGCTGGTTAAATAAATCACTGACAGTGTCACCAGCAAAGCACCCCCACACATCACACCTCCTCCTCCATGCTTCACGGTGGGAACCACACGTGGAGATCATCCGTTTACCTACTCTGCATCTCAAAGACACGGCTGTTGGAACCAAAAATATAACTTTTTGGCTCATCAGACCAAAGGACAGATTTACACCAGTCTAATGTCCATTGGTCGTGTTTCTTGGCCCAAGCAAGACTCTTCTTCTTATTGGTGTCCTTTAGTAGTGGGTTCTTTGCATTAATTCAACCAGGCCTGATTCACGCAGTCTCCTCTGAACAGTTGATGTTGAGATGTGTCTGTTACTTGAAATCTGTGCTCTGTGAAGCATTTATTTGGGCTGCAATCTGAGGTGCAATTAACTCTAATGAACTTACCCTCTGCAGCAGAGGTAACTCTAGGTCTTCCTTTCCTGTGGCGGTCCTCATGAGAGCCAGTTTCATCATAGCGCTTGATCGGTTTTGCGACTGCACTGGAAGAAACTTTCAAAGTTCTTGAAATATTCTGTATTGACGGACTTTCATGTCTTAACGTAATGATGGACTGTCCTTTCTCTTTGCTTATTTGAGCTATTCTTGCCATAATATGGACTTGGTCTTTTACCAAATAAGGCTATCTTCTGTATACCACCCCTACCATGTCAAAACACAACTGATTGGCTCAAACGCATTAAGGAAATAAATTCCACAAATGAACTTCTAACGGGCACACCTGTTAATTGAAATGCATTCCTGTTGACTACCTCATGAAGCTGGTTGAGAGAATGCCAAGAGTGTACAAAGCTGTCATCAAGGCAAATGGTGGCTATTTTGAAAAATCGAAAATATATTTTGATTTGTTTAACACTTTTTTGGTTACTACATGATTCCATAAGGGTTATTTCATAGTTCGATGTCTTCACTATTATTCCACAATGTAGAGCATAGTAAAAATACATAAAAACCCTTGTGTCCAAACTTACGACTGGTACTGTACGTGTTCACCTTTACACAGAGGGGTCCTATTAAAGTGTAGCCCAAACTACAGACAGAAGCTGGCAGATCGGCTGTACCGACTTCACACGAGTCCAAAGAAGCTTGTGCGAGAACACCATCGTGTTCATGGGATTCTCATCTTCCCATAGAGGGGTCATAATCGTTTTTAGGCCAAACCGTTTGTACGCTACAGAAAATGTTATGAGAAGACCGATTTTCGGGGTCTCATGGTCTGACAAACATCGCGTTTAGCTCTGTCACTTTTCACTGCAAATGTGGCAATGTTACACAGGCGGATGTGGTGGATTGAGACGCATCCAATGCAAAAATAAACAGATCTCTCTAGTTTAAACTGATGGATTCCTTGGGGATTTTTGTATTATGCTAATTAGATCAGGGGGTTTTAATGCCCCCCTAGCAATAAAGGTTTTCTATAAGCAATGTGGTTAATAACATCATTATTGTTATTCGTTATTCACTGTATATTTATTCCTTGTATCATAATTTACATTTTTTATTTTATCTTTAACTCTGCATTGTTGGAAAAGGACCCGTAGGTAAGCATTTCACTGTTAGTCTACATCTGTTGTTTACGAAGCATTAGACAAATACAATTTGATTACATTTTTGATTTAAGAGGCTGTAAAATATAAAAAGTTTCTTTAAGAAGAAACTCTACACTGCAGTTAGAAACGGTGATTACACGATAGATTTTTTGTCTTTGCCTTTTTCATGCCGTTGTTCAAAGCAGGGTGCTAAAAGAGAGAGTGAATGTGGACCAGCAGACCAGCGTGATCATCGCCTCAGGTTAGGGCCCAGCACTGAAGAGAAAAGGATGTTTCATTTTGTGTGGACCGGAGTATCAACTTCCTCGTAACTGGAGCCTCACTTCACCAGAACTTGGGAATCTTGCCTGTTTCTGGAAATGTATGACTTTAGTATTCTGATTCAAGTCATCAGGAAAGGTATTATTAAAAAGGGAAGCAGCAGCTTCCTAATTTTGTGCTTTGGGGACTGGCAGAATGTGACTGGCAGAATGGGTGTTGTATGTGGAAGATGAGGGTTGCAGTAGGTATCTCAGATTGGGGGGAGTGAGGCCTAATAGCATTTTATAAATAAGCATCAACCAGTTGGTCTTGCACCACGTATACAGAGATGGACCGTTTACAGAGGAGTATTTTGTGCATTGATGTGTCCTATAAGGAGCATTGGTGGCAAATCTGATGGACGAATAGTAAAGAACATCTGGCCGCTCGAGAGCACCCTTACCTGCCGATCTATAAATGACATCTACGTAATCTAGCATGGGTAGGATGGTCATCTGAATTAGGGTTAGTTTGGCAGCTGGGGTGAAAGAGGAACGATTACGATAGAGGAAACCAAGTCTATACTCCCAAGTTCTTGTATGAGGTGAGGGGGGCATTCTTCTTACCGAACCGCATGACCTTTGTTTTGGAGGTGTTCAGAACAAGGTTAAGATACAGAAGATGAAACTGAAGGATGTTGGGTCAGTTACCCTGCTTGACAACACATAGGCTCTATAGGCTAGATGCCATACATATTCTTCCTCTAGACATAAACAACCTGGTCCAGATATCCAACAATCCCTTTTCCACTCTGTCTTTATTTTTCTGCCAATCTGCTTCTGTCTGTCTGGCCTGATAACGATCCCCTGGAGATTAACATAAACAAGTCAGCGGGGGTTACCAGTGAAATCACTGTTTTGGCATATCATATCCAATGTTCTTCCAAACAGTGCTAAATATACAATCACAACGTAGCCTACTAAAAAGTACTGTTTATCGGGCGGCGCACAATTGGCCCAGCGTCGTCCGGGTTAGGGTTTGGCCTGGGTAGGCCGTCATTGTAAATAAGAATTTGTTCTTAACTGACTTGCCTAGTTAAATAAAGTTTCAATAAATAAAATAAAATACAATTAGTGTGGACAGAATTTAGAATTTATCTATATACTGTAAGCACAAACTCAGGACACATAGTATTGATCTATTGCGGTTAATAGCCCACATAAACATAGACAGGCTCAAATATAAACTCCCCTGAACTGCGTGCGACCATTGTTTTCACAGCTTCCAGCACCCCCTGTTGCAGTGGGTTGTGAGGCTACATTCCTGCGGCATATTTCTCCTGACCCCTCAGGCTATCAGCTCTTCATGCCTGCACTCCAGCAGTGTTCCAGCTATCCCCTGCTACTGGACCCCAATGTCTGCTTCTGAAGTTTGGGCAACAAAAACCCCAGTAGTATTTACACAGTAGCATTAACATTAGACATGGGGTAGGCAGCAAACAAATGCATAAATGTTCAACATGCTGGTTTGAATCTAGCCTTCCCCTGCCATTCAAAGATGGCGTCTCCATAGTGTAGTCTCCCACTTAAGACCACTCTTGGCAGCTGTGCTCTTAATTTTGGCCTTAGACAATGATCTCGGGGGAGACAGATGTCAATGTATATCATAGATCATTGTCTTCTGACAGGTGGCGTCATTCTAATGTGAATCACAGCATTTACTCAGTGATGGGCAGCCAGAAAACTCCAGCATAAGCCTCACTCAAGCCACACTCCATTGAACCAAAGTGCCATTGTGGAAACAGTGTGAGGATTTCCATTTGAAATAAGACAGACTTGGCTCCTTGTAGCCTGCTGTGCTGTGCCCAGTATCAGGGTATCACCCTCTCCATTACTACAACAAGCCTTGTGGTGAAAGGCGGTAGTAAGAGAGAGCTGCCACGCTAAACATATTTTGAGGCAGCTGGTTTCCTTAAAGTCATATTGGATGTATACAATATGATCTGATGGCTATCTCGCGCCAGCATGGTCTAACCTATCATTTCACATTAATTGGATTCCAGTTCGAACTGCCAGCCCCAAAGCTGAAAATGATTTAGAATGCTCCTCTGACCAGAGAATCCCCAGAGACACCTTTCTTACGTACTAACTGTATGAGCAAGATGGAAAGCCATCTGTTGTCGAGTCAACGGGAGATGGTGTTTGTGTGTAAATGACAGGTACGGAGATTGAAAAGGGATAGGTTAAGTGAGTTGGCTTCTAAAGAGCTTTTTGTTTGACTCAGTTCTCTGTACTGGTAAGGAAAACCTGATGGTGCTGCCAGGAAGATCAGACAGATTTTTTAACCAATATACACAGACTATACCAAACATTAGGAAAACCTTCCTAATATTGAGTTGCATTCTTTTGCACTCAGAACAGCCTTAATTTGTGGACTCTACAAGGTGTCGAAAGGGTTCCACAGGGAAGCTAGCCCATGCTTCCCACAGTTGTGTCAAGTTGGCTGGATGTCCTTTGGGGGATGGACCAATATGATACCCAGCAGCAATGCAGAAATTTTATTTATTTTTTATTTACCCCTTTTTCTCCCCAATTTTGTGGTATCCAATTGGTAGATACTACCATAGAGACTCGGGAGAAGCGAAGGTCGAGAGCCGTGTGTTGCCCATAAACACAACCCAGCCCAGCCCAGCCGCACTGCTTCTTGACACAATACCAGCTTAACCCGGAAGCCAGCCGCACCAATGAGTCGGAGGAAACACCATGCACCTGGCGACCGTGTCAGCGTGCACTGCGCCCGGCCCGCCACAGGAGTCGCTAGTGCGCGATGGGACAAGAACATCCCTGCCGGCCAAACCCTCCCCTAACCCGGATGACGCTGGGCCAATTGTGCGCCGCCCCATTGGTCTCCCGGTCGCGGCCGGCTGCGACAGAGCCTGGACTCGAACCAGGATCTCTAGTGGCACAGCTAGCACTGCGATGCAGTGCCTTAGACCACTGTGCCACTCGGGTGCCCTTGTGTTGCAGTTCTTGACACAAACCGGTGCATCTGGCACCTACTACCATACCCTGTTCAAAGGCACTTAAATAATGTGTCTTCGCCCTTTGAATGGAAGACATACACAATCCTTGTCTCAATTGTCTCAAGGCTTAAAAATCCTTCTTGAACCTGTCACCTTCCCTTCATCTACACTGATCGAAGTGGATTTAACAAGTGACATCCATAAGGGATCATAGCTTTCAGCTGTATCCACATGGTCAGTCTATGTCCTGAAAAGAGCAGGTGTTCATAATGTTTTGTATACAAAGTGTATGCTACCTTGTACACACACACACACACACACACACACACACACACACACACACACACACACCAACTTCTCTCCAAATTGTGTCAGATGCAAAGCAAAGCTTGTAGTATTGTATGAACATGGTGTTAGAAAGACCAGGCCAAACATAAAGTCTTCATAATGCACCTGGAGAAAACTCTGGGCATAACCTAGACATTCTCATCAGGCTTTCCTCCCAAATAAAATTTTCAGGGGCAGGCAGCGTGCCAGATGCTTTGCTCTGGAAGTGTGCTAACTCACCCCAGTCTGGTCCCTGCTACAAGCTGAACTCGGACTCCTTTTCTGTCTGTAAGTATACTAAAAGCCCCGCCACCGCTTACCTAGGCCTCGTCGGTGTCCCAACCCATAAGGCGAGCCATTATTCCAACACAAATACCTGAGACCCAAAGGAACAGGAGTTTCTGATTATCACACATCATACGTTACAGGACATAATCACTTGTGTTT